>NC_143033.1:33270000-33427500 GCF_057628025.1 Oncorhynchus mykiss | reverse complement strand
TGTGTGTGTGTGAGACTGTGTGTGTGTGTGTGAGACTGTGTGTGTGTGTGAGACTGTGTGTGTGTGTGAGACTGTGTGTGTGTGTGTGTGAGACTGTGAGATTGTGTGTGTGTGTGTGTGTGTGTGTGTGTGTGTGTGTGTGTGTGTGTGTGTGTGTGTGTGTGTGTGTGTGTGTGTGTGTGTGTGTGTGAGACTGTGTGTGTGTGTGTGTGTGTGTGTGAGACTGTGTGTGTGTGTGTGTGTGTGTGTGTGTGTGAGAGACTGTGTGTGTGAGACTGTGTGTGTGAGACTGTGTGCGTGCGTGGGCTGCCCAGGAAAGGATTATAGTGTGTCAAAGCCTTGGCTGTAATAAGAGAACATATCAGGAGAAAAGCCTCTGTAGATAGATTTATCAAAATATTAAAGGTCCAGTCCCACGTGTGTAATCTCTCCTCAGCACTGTAACACTGACATTCTTTATAATGTTGTCAGGCCCCACAGCACGGCCCAGCCCAGCCCTGAACACAGTTATGTCATTGGAGACCACAGCCTAAACAGATTACAGCTGATTTGTTAGAGCAGGGCATAGCCCCATGAGGTAATGATGTTTAGCTAATGCTAAATGTTTTTTAGAAGCAGCAGGACAGAACCATTTGTGATGAGTGCTCTAGTAATGGTTGTCATCTGTAAATAAGGTTCATGATGAGTCATAGGGTCTGTAGGTCTGTTTCAGTCCAGACTGACTCAGTATTACACAGGACCCCACACAGACAAAAACACACACTGACTGGATTATATCATTGTTACTGAGAGGGAGAAAATATATATAGTGACATTGGTCATTTGATTACTGTGTATGCCAGATGATACGGTTGAAATCTGATGATGTCTATTCCTGATTTACGTCAATAGCATTTTCTTTTGCTTGCTTTGATACAGGGGAATACAGGGAAACTCAGACAATGTCATTCTTTCCCAGCCAGTAATACTCTATAATTACAAATTAGCCACCAATGAATTACATTATTTCATAACATTTCATCATAAACAATTCCCCAGTTTGAGATAATGGTCTTTCCCATGGCTCATTGTATATGATAGAAGGTTCAGTCTGTAGGAGGGTAAATACTAGGACAGAGGGAGGTTGCTCTGTCTCCCCTCCTTTCTCTGGGTTTCAGCTGAATGGCTGATTTCACCAACACTTTACTGGAGCTAATGTGAAAATGAAAAGGTGCTATGGCGAGACCCAGGGAGCCAGCGCCAGACATCGTCGGGGTCGAGTGTGTCTGCCTTCGGGAGGAGAGAGAGAGAGAGAGAAAGAGAGAGAGAGAGAGAGAGAGAGAAATGTGGAAGGTGTAATTTGCAGCGCTGATGACATTGTTTTGAAATAAAGAAGCGAGGGAAAGAGAGAAAAACAGAGGGGAACTTTGTGGCAGATAACGGTTTGAAGAGCTCCCTGGATTGTCATGGAGAGCTCTTCAGGCAGCGGAATGGCCTCTGAGTGTTTTACTCATGTGTGGGAGGGAACTGAAAGGTTGACTCTCCTTTCTCTCTCTCTGGCTGTACTGTATCACTCATGAGCAGTGGGCTGCCTCCTTCTACTGTAATCATCAGATGATGTAAAGATGCTTTAGGGAACCATTACACAGCTGAGCTGGAGCAACAGTCAGATGGTGTGTAGATGATGTTGACCCATGCAGGGGATGAGGATTAGGAGGGCCAGTTAGCCTTTCACAGCAGCACTAGCATTGGTTTACACTACAGCAACCACAGGCTTTACTGTGCTGTGTCCTCCGTTTGACCTCAACCTTCTGTGCGGGTTTGGGTTTTGGAGATTAGGACCCAGAATTTGACCTGGTACACAGTGGAAAGATTACCTGCCTCTGATTGGTCTTCTGTGTGTTCCGAGGCACGGCATCGGCCAAGGACAACTTGTTCTCATCTGGTAGGGTTGAGAGGTCATTCAGAGGGCACTAGCTGTCCCTTCCAGGCGCAACACTGTAGTAAAAAAGACAACAATGTTGGAGTATACAAGCACTGTTATTGTTAGTCTTATATAAACACACCTACACAGCCACTACAGTGAGTCAAGCACTTCTCACAGAAGTCCGTTATATTATCCACATATCCATTAGCTTTAATTGGAAGAATCCAATCCCCAAGTGTACAGATGATTTGTCGCTGAAACCAGGTTTATTCCATCTTCCAAAGAGCTCTCCTTGGCTGTATTTACTTTTACAGATTCGTATCCAACCAGGGCTGTTTAATATATCCCTATGGACGTATAGGTTAGCTCAATATCCTGTTTTGTGTGTGTGGAGGTAGATGTCTCCCCACTTCCCTCCTCCCCCTCTTCGTGCCTGTGGCTGCAGGGTAAAGAGAGGCTGTATTTCAGGGCCATGAAAGGAGCCGCTCCAGCCATGCCTCATCCACGGATACACAGCCATACAAAAGGTTAACAAATCAAGGCCAGCACTAGGCTGCCACACACTGCCACACACTGCCACAAACAATGGCCACCCCCTGATTTCTCTCGCTCGCACTCTCTCTCTCCCTCCCGTCTCTCTTTCTTTCTCATCATGAGCTGTTAACTATATCTACCACTATATCTATATTTATACTTAAATGAAGCAGTGAAATGAATAGAATTGTACTATTTCTCCCATATAAGGCAGGCTTTGTATCCGGGTGTAATGAATGTGCTGCTTTGAGAACCATGTGATCTGTTAGTGAAGAGGCTTCAGTGGTAGAGCATTTACTAGATCTGAAGGCGATGGTGTGTAGAAACACACACACACAGCGCTCCAATCTGGCCCTTCTCCTTCCCCAATCCCTCTCCTGACACAAAGAGGTCATTGAGGGTTTGTTCCCAAAGTCCCGAGGTTAGAGGCGTAAGTAAATCCATCCATCTTCATTCACTTATTTCCACACCACCAGGACAGCTGTAGCAGGCAGACCAGAGCGGGGACTGAGGGAGGCAGGCAGGGAGAGTGTGTAAACACTCCAATATCCGACATGCCATCGCTAAACCAGAGAGCCTGGAACCCGTCACAGGCCGAATTAAAGGCTACCTTCTCAAACACAAACGTTTGAATGGGCCACACTCCAGAGTTCAAAGTTAAAACCACTCAGTGTTCCCCTGTCTGCCTGCCCCAGAGAGATATGTGTGTGGTGGGTTAGTGTGTGTGTGGGGGGGTTGAAGGAAAGCCAGCTATTCTCTATACCCTCATTAGTCTCTGTTTCAGTGCCAAGCTCTCTACTCAACTGGTGGAGTTTGGTTACAAAGACAATATTGGAGCTGATGATGACAAATTTGCATGTTGTTAGGCTTGGCTTTGTAAGTCAGTGTGGACTTTGGACTTGTACGTAGGAAACTGTGATTCTAGAGTTTATTTGTAGATTGTTTGTGATATGGATACTATAATGGATTTATAACATTGTATTCTTGCGCTGGTACAAAGTGTACTTTTCCCTCTGTACTTGGATAAACAACCATGGCATCATTTTGCAATAAATATATTTTACAACCTTATAGATAGTAATTGTATGGAACTGAAATACAAATTAAGCTTATCAACAAGACCTGTAGATGGGCAATACGTGCTTAATCAATTTTCAAACAAGATCATTCTCTCTAGTATCATTTTTTGGGTGATTTTAGTGAGCCATCTCAAGAGCTGGTGTGTCAGTGAAGTGTGTGTGATGGATGGGGGTCTGTTGATTGGTGGAGGTGATGAGAAAATACAGGTCAGCATCCATCCACTGATCTGACGTTACATCAGCCACTCTTCTCACAATGGTGCTGTATTAACAGGGTCAGAAAAGCTTATTCCCCTAGCACACACACACCCCACAGTTTTTTGGGGCCCAATTATGCCTGTCAGGCAGTCCCAGTGGGAGGCATTGGCAAGGTGTGTATGTCCTAATGTGGCGTCATGGTGGCCGAGGTGTAATGTGTGTCAGGAGAACTGGTCTGCACCAGTCCTCCCTCGTTACCATGCCGATGTCTGGATGGATTTGTTTACCAATACCAGCCGAGGCAGGCTAGCCTCTCCTGTCTCCTGTTTCCTCAACAGCCTACAGTATGTCTGTCAGTCTCCTGCTCTCTCTGTTACCGAACAACTGCTATTTGATATCAGTCTAATGCATATGTGGATACATGTTATGACTGGAGGGTACTTGGAGCTCCACAGAAATGCGTCTTCAGCCTGAAATCCTCCGACATTATGGGATTTAACACACAGGATTAGATTCCCTGGTTGTGATTACTGTTAGATTACTGTTTTACTGTCAAGAGGTTCACCCTGAGGACATCAGCAGTACCAGTGGTTGTGCTCTGCGTTGTGTGAAGCAGGATTGGAGCTGTGCTATGGATGAGTGTGATCTGGGAAGGGTAGGCCCGCTGTAAATCTGTTAGTAAATGTAGCCCACCAGTGCTGTACTGTACTGCAAGCCCCATGGGGAGGCTGTGTGGAGTTTAGGGAAAAGGAGACACCGTTTAGGGTTTTTGGTGTGTCTGGGCAGCCAGGATTTTATTTCATATGGAAGCAGTTTCCTGTGTGAAGTGCATTAAACCTGATGGAAATCTCCATAGTCCCTGTATAACCCTGGTTGAGATATGGGATCTCCAGTCTACTTGGATCCATCAGCCTAGAGGAAGTGGAACCCAGGCAATGTTGTCGTTACACACAGCCATCTGGGTTCAGAGATGGAAGGTTGTGTTTCTGTAGGGGGACAGGGACCCGCTGTGAACAGTCTGAGGGAGAAGCACAACACATGGGTGGGATACCCCATCTCAATCCCTCTCCTGTCCACCCCTGTGGTCCCAGAGGACGGGCAGGGTTACAGGTTAAGGGGGGCTGAAACAGTAAACACTGAACTCTGGAGACGGAGGATAAAGTTGGAGACACACACAGCTGGTGCCCAGGCTGGTGGGAGAGATGGAGTGAGAGGGTGATGGGGTATCTGGCCAGGTTGATGAAAGCATTGCTTTAATTGCTCCCCCAAGAGAAGAAGTTAGCTTTTTCCCCCTCTCTCTCTCTCTCTTTTCTCTGACTCGGAAATATACAGGATTCAAAGCAAAGGCCCGAGGATTACAGTCGGATTAAACCTGACTACAGTGTTAACCCAGCAGCCACGACCCCCACCTCTGTGCTGTTAGTTAGCAGCTCAAACCTGACCCAGATTGGCCTCCATGGGTTTCCACAGAGGGCATAGAGGACATGCTTAATTTGTGGTAGGTTATGCGAGTATGTGTGTAAAGTTAGTTATATAAATTGGAAAAGAAAGTCTAGCATGTGTATTTGATATAAGCAAGGTCTAATGAACTGTGAAATGTTCCATTTTATTACCATGCAGGCCCATTGGTTCTCCCTCCCAATCTCTGGCCAGGATTTTATGTCCTCTGAAGCACATCAACATCCCCCGGATTGTTGCCATCTGTTAAAGATTACTCCGCTCCGCTCTACTCAGGCCGCTCCTAGCGGGAGCTATTTGATTTTGGGGTTTTAGAGTTCCCGCTTAATTCCATGTGTCAAGTTTTTGTGTAAACACCGCCGTCCCAATGCCGACATCTTAGAAGTGCCTCTTTTTTAGGCCTTTTCAAAGGGAAAGCAAAGCCAACCGTTGCCCGCGGTGTCAGACCCTGGTCTGTTTTAGCTCTTAGTGGGGCTGCGTTGAGACTTCTTTGGGGCTGTTCTGAGGATTCTCTTGGGCTGTGAAGGTGAAGTCGAGGAGAACGAGGCGGAGGCCCTTCCCAAAGTCCCAGAATCCCCTCTCTTTCTCTGACATGCAGTGTGCTATGATGTATGAATCCCCCAGCCAGCCCTGACACCACCTGCCCCCCCCGGCGGGGCCGTTTGGAACCCCACACCTCCCTCTGAGAATTGAGGATTGAGGAGGAAGCCCCGGCAACAGAGGCCGCATTGTTCCCCCTCCCTCCCACCGGTCCACCGTAACGTAACCCTACCCCGGGGCCCGCCGCAATTCCGAGGGGGAATGTAGGGCTCCCCACCTCCCCACCCTAGCTGAGGGGCTTGTTGAGAGAGGAGCGAGGTAGCTCTGTTTGGACTGCTCAGCTCAGTTCAAATAAACAGTTCAGATCTAACCCCCTGACATTCTAGCCTCAGAAGGCAGCGATCACACAGCCAGAGTTCATCAGCATCAAACCCCACCGACCCAATCCGCCCACTCGCCGCCATCCAGCCGCTAATTTGCGGTGTTATTTTTTAAAGGGGAAATGGTTGTGGTAGGGCTCTGGGGGGGTTAGAGAGAGAGAACAGAGTTGGAGTGGCCCAATTACTTGGCTCCCTTCCCTCCCTCCCTGGGTACTGCTGGTGGATAGATAAATACGTAGATAGGTTTACAGACACATCAGCAGGCCATGCATGGGGAAGGAAGCAGGGAGGGGGAGGAGGGGGAGGAGGAGGGATGACCATTAACAGCCCAGGGTTTGTGTGCTCGCTGTCTTCCATCCTGGGTGTTCTGGTAATCCAGCCACTCTGAAACATGAGCACGGGGTAATGAGAGAGCGTTTTACACACGCGCGCACACACACACATACACTAGTTTTCTCTTCCAACAATAGTTATCTTATGAAAAGGAGCTTCATAATATGTTGTATGAGGCATAACATTTTGTGTTAGACAGATTTATCCCCAGTCATAATCATTGAGGATATAGACACGGTTGGCCCCTTCCTTCCCCCATTTTTAATAGAGGTGCTAGACTGATGGCTCTCTTGGGGCATGTCTTTCTCTTTCCCTCTCCCTCTCACTGCAATCAGGTGGTGTCAGTGTGTCGACTAGAGCCGTCACTCCCCTAATTGCAGCCAGTCAATTACTCTGACACTCCCCTCTGGCTAAAGACACAACCTCTTCAACATATATATCAACAAATTGGCGAGTCCACTAGAACAGTCTGCAGCACCCGCCCTCACCCTTCTAGAATCTGAAGTCAAATGTCTACTGTTTGCTGATGATCTGGTGCTTCTGTCCCCAGCCAAGGAGGGCCTACAGCAGCACCTAGATCTTCTGCACAGATTCTGTGAGACCTGGGCCCAAACAGTAAAGCTCAGTAAAACAAAAATAATGGTGTTCCAAAAAAGGTCCAGTTGCCAGGACCACAAATACAAATTCCATCTAGACATCGTTGCCTTAGAGCACACAAAAAACGATACATACCTTGGCCAGAATTCTGCAAAAATATCCTCAGTGCACAACGTAAAACACCATATAATGCATGCAGAGCAGAATTAGGCCGATACCCACTAATGATCAAAATCCAGAAAAGAGACGTTAAATTCTACAACTACCTAAAAGGAAGGGATTCCCAAGCCTTCCATAACAAAGCTATCACCTACAGAGAGATGAACCTGGAGAAGAGTCCCCTAAGCAAGCTGGTCCTGGGGCCCACAGAGCCCCATGGCAGCAGCACAATTAGACCCAACCAAATCATGAGAAAACAAAAATATAATTATTTGACACATTGAAAACATGTAGAAGAAAACTGAGCAAACTAGAATGCTATTTGGCCCTAAACAGAGAGCACACCGTGGCAGAATACCTGACCACTGTGACTGACCCAAACTTAAGGAAAGCTTTGACTATGTACAGACTCGGTGAGCATAGCCTTGCTATTGAGAAAGGCCGTCGTAGGCAGACATGGCTCTCAAGAGAAGACAGGCTATGTGCACACTGCCCACAAAATGAGGTGGAAACTGAGCTGCACTTCCTAACCTCCTGCCCAATGTATGAAATTCCACAGTGTGCCATCACAGCAGCAAGATTTGTGACCTGTTGCCACGAGAAAAGGGCAACCAGTGAAGAACACCATTGTAAATACAACCCATATTTATTTTCCCTTGTGTACTTTAACCATTTGTACATTGTTACAACACTGCATAACACTGCATATATATATACTTATATATACTTATATACTTATATAATATGACATTTGACATTTGTAATGTTAACTGTAAATTTTTATTGTTTACTTCACTTTTGTATATTATCAACCTCACTTGCTTTGGCAATGTTAACACAGAGGAGTAGAGAGAGGGAGAGGAGTAGAGAGAGGGAGAGAGGAGTAGAGAGAGAGAGAGAGGAGTAGAGAGAGCGAGTTGGAAATAAGAGGAGAGAGAGAGAGAGAGAGAAAAGTAGAGAGAGAGAGAGAGAGAGAGAGAGGAGAAGAGAGAGAGAGGAGTAGAGAGATATTGAGAGGAGTAGAGAGAGAGAGAGAAGAGTAGAAAGAGAGCGAGTTGGAGAGAAGAGTAGAGAGAGAGAGAGAGAGAAGTAGAGAGAGAGAGAGGAGTAGAGAAAGAGAGAGGAGTAGAGAGAGAGCGAGTTGGAGAGAGGGGTAGAGAGAGAGAGTTGGAGAGAGGAGTGGAGAGAGAGAGAGAGTTGGAGAGAGGAGTAGAGAGAGAGATAATTGGAGAGGGGGGGGGGCACTAGAGGGATTGTTACTCGACACCACAGACGAGCCAAGTTTAAACGCCCCTCTGTGCTGCCTGCTGGAGAGAGAAAGACAGAGGGAGCCGTCTGCCCTGCTAGAGTAGCACTGCTCTAAGGACACGGCAGTCACCCCCGTGGCTGTGTCTGTGTGGTATGACCTGCTGGGCTGGGTGGGTCACCCCCGTGGTTGTATGTGTGGTATGACCTGCCCTGCTGGGTCTAAGCTGACAGGCTGCTGGGACCCCATTTGGACTGTGGAGCTGGAGGAACCTTGGTCTGTCTGCAGAGAATAAGAGAATAGAGACACATAGAGGACATATGGCAGGACAAAGCACAAGACTGAGGTGGCAGTTGGACCTGTAGACCGGTAGGGTTTCTGTGTGTGTGTGTGTGTGTGTGTGTGTGTGTGTGTGTGTGTGTGTGTGTGTGTGTGTGTGTGTGTGTGTGTGTGTGTGTGTGTGTGTGTGTGTGTGTGTTTGTGTGTGTGTGTGTGTGATTGTTTGTGTATGTGTGTTTCAGAGATGTGTGTGTGTGAGCGAGGGAGAGAGACGGATAAGTTGTTACTGTGTTACTAATAGCTAATAGCTGTATCTATTTAGTGTCGACAGACAGAGAGTACATGTTGCAAGTTAAAACTCAGAAGCCTTTTTCATGTGTATGTCTTTGAATGTACACACCCAGCTGACAGTACATGACAGGCTGTGTTGTGGACAGTACATGACAGGCTGTGTTGTAGACAGTACATGACAGGCTGTGTTGTGGACAGTACATGACAGGCTGTGTTGTGGACAGTACATGACAGGCTGTGTTGTAGACAGTACATGACAGGCTGTGTTGTGGACAGTACATGACAGGCTGTGTTGTGAACAGTACATGACAGGCTGTGTTGTGGACAGTACATGACAGGCTGTGTTGTAGACAGTACATGACAGGCTGTGTTGTGGACAGTACATGACAGGCTGTGTTGTAGACAGTACATGACAGGCTGTGTTGTGGACAGTACATGACAGGCTGTGTTGTGGACAGTACATGACAGGCTGTGTTGTTGACAGTACATGACAGGCTGTGTTGTAGACAGTACATGACAGGCTGTGTTGTGGACAGTACATGACAGGCTGTGTTGTGAACAGTACATGACAGGCTGTGTTGTGAACAGTACATGACAGGTTGTGTTGTGAGCAGTACATGACAGGCTGTGTTGTTGACAGTACATGACAGGCTGTGTTGTAGACAGTACATGACAGGCTGTGTTGTGGACAGTACATGACAGGCTGTGTTGTGAACAGTACATGACAGGCTGTGTTGTGAACAGTACATGACTGGCCGTGTTGTGAGCAGTACATGACAGGCTGTGTCAAATCAAATTTTATTTGTCACATACACATGGTTAGCAGATGTTAATGCGAGTGTAGCGAAATGCTTGTACATGACAGGCTGTGTTGTGGACAGTACATGACAGGCTGTGTTGTGAACAGTACATGACAGGTTGTGTTGTGAACAGTACATGACAGGCTGTGTTGTGGACAGTACATGACAGGCTGTGTTGTGAACAGTACATGACAGGTTGTGTTGTGAACAGTACATGACAGGTTGTGTTGTGGACAGTACATGACAGGCTGTGTTGTGAACAGTACATGACAGGCTGTGTTGTGGACAGTACATGACAGGCTGTGTTGTGACTGAGATCTCACCTAACTGCTCATGTTGAGGCAGTGAAAATGCAGCTGTGGTAAAAGTGAACCGGCAGCTTCTGAAATTACACTAATGGTGAGAAGGATAAGACAGGACATCCCTATAACCGGAGTAGAACCCTCAGACTGCTTTCTGGTAATGGAGGTGTATTTTCCTGTCTCAGTCTGGGTGTCTGTCTCTGGGGCCCAGGCTGTGAATGGGCTGAGGAGTGACAGAAGCATCATGGGTGGCTAGAGAGGTTAAGCCCACCGCTGACTGACAGGACTGGACTGTTCTGTGGTGGTGAGGGCCTCTCTCTCAGCAACTCCTCTCTCCCAGGAGAGATACAAGGTTTACAGAGAGAGAGGAAAAGAGGGATAGGGCCACCTACCATCTCTCACTCCTCACTTGCAAAGATATCAGGGCCTAGAAGGAGACATCTCAGCTGCCTTGTTTTCAGGTCCAACACTCTTTGGCTCCACAGCTGCTCTATGTTGCGGTGTAGTTTTACTCCACTGTGACAGCCAGTAAGTAGCACTGTAATCCACTTAGTGTGATGGTGGCGGTGATTATGGTATTATTTCACACAGGTTGGAGATATATAGATCTGTCAGCCAGGCCATGCTGTGTGTGAAAACATAGAAATATAATTACTAGACCGGGACATTCCCATTCAAGTCAATGTTTTGACATCCTATTTCTATGTGTGAGAACATCCAACCCCTTCTAGTTCTGCCCCCCTTAGGGAAGCCCCCTAGCCCAGTGCCCCCTAGCGAGAGGAGAGCAGTCGCAGTATGCCCTGTGGGCACCACCACCTGTACCAGTGTGCCCATCATCAGGGCCCTGTGGCAGGCTAGCAGCCCAATCCAGTTACCCTCCCAGCCCCAGAGCCTGACCTCACCCCCCATGGGATATATAAAGATTTGTTCTCTAAAGGGTGAAGACTGTCCTCATCACTGGGCCTGGAAATCAGATACTGCCACCAAGGCCCAGTGCTGCAACCGAGGCCAGCGTCTTCCTACTTCATCCCCACACCCCTCCATCCTCACACCTAGGTGGGTGGGGGGGGGCAGCGTACTCAGACCTGCGGTGTTAAAATGGACAACAGTGGAGCCAGCACATATCCCGTATGCTGCTGGAGTGAGAATTGGACAGGCAGGCAGCCACCAGACAGAGCCGTTATGAGTTGGAGTAATCAGAATTGAACTGTGGGTGGCTGACCCTCAGAAGGCTGGTAATGGTAATGGCTGCATTACGATGATGAGGACTGAGACTGATCGTTTGTGTCAAGAGATTATATGTGTGAATGGAAGAATAGAAACTGTTAGGCAAGGTGGGTGAGCATTCCCTTCTCTGGATCTCTCTGTCGGGTTTGTCTGTCAGTGCTCTCCCTTTCCCTTCCTCCCTCTCTCTCTGGCAGTGTGAGTGTCTGTCCTCTGAGCCCCTCAGGCCACTCGGCCTTTCGCATGGCCATGCATCTGTCCCAAGAGCTTAGAACAACAGTCAGTGGGTTAATAGGCCCAATTACACTAGATTGCTGATGCCTTTTCACTCCCATGGAATGACAGCTATATCATCAGTCAGAATCAGAGGAGATGAGAGGAGAGCCTCACTCACTCACCCAGGGAGTTAACTTCCTCAACACACACACACACACACACACACACACACACACACACACACACACACACACACACACACACACACACACACACACACACACACACACACACACACACACACATATTCAAGCACAGCACAGGCATGGTGTTTCCACTGTCACCCCTTCTAATGCTCTTAAAGTATTTAAAGCTGAGGGGATGATACTTTCAACCAACTGCCTTCTGATGAGGTTACTGACATAGACTCTTCAGTAAGTTGATATTAACAAGTACGAACACACACACACACACACACACACACACACACACACACACACACACACACACACACACACACACACACACACACACACACACACACACACACACACACACACACGTTATCACTAATACACACGTCAATGAATATCCTCTTACATGACATCCATGTCCATTACAATCATTTGGTCATTTATGACTGATGGATTACATGAGTTACAGTTTCAGCTTTTATGTCTTTTCCACATCTTGCCCTTTTCCTGATCATCGTCGCTGGTCCTTAATGTTGGGGTGTGCCTTACTACCGAGGAATGCATGGATCTGTTTGGTATTCACACTGCAACACAACACGTCTCACACTCTTCCCAAGACACATATCCAGAATAGCTGTCCTGTGCTCTCTCTTACCCACGGCTTTATCTCTGTTTAGCTTCCATTCTGCCACGGTTAACAGCTCTGGGCACCCAGCGGGGTGTAACCCACACCCCTCTGGCCCTGCATTTAGAGCCCTGCTGACATAACGGAGCACAGCCGGGCCAGCAGGTGCCAGCCAGGGGACCCTCCATAACTGTCAGGCCCAGCAGCGGGCCCCCGTCCTGGGCATGTAGGACATGCATGCCTGAGTGAAGTGTGCACATAGCTTTGGGTGCTCCACCACACTCTAGAGATGTGGATAAGGAATCAGAGGCATGGTGCTACCGCTGTCACCCCTCTAATGCCGTTAAAGTCTTTAAAGCTGAGGGGATGATACTGTCTGCGGGATTCTCTGGCTGCTTTGGCACAGAACACGAGATGAGGCCAACCAACTACTTTCTGATGAGGTTACTGACATAGACTCTTCAGTAAGTTGATATTAACAAGTACAAGTTACTAGTTCTTTGGCTTACAGTGGTTGGCCTTGTAAACATTTGAGTGATCTGTCTGACTTTAAAGCAGCAGTGAAAGTATAGTGAGGCTGGGAATTGACAGGGACTTCCCAATACGATATTATCGCGATACTTAGATGACGATACGATATGTATTGCGATTCGATACTGCAATTTGATTGCGATTTGATGTTCCAAACATATTGCTCATTATATGTATGCTGCAGACGAATGAGAGAGCATGAGAAAATTAGTTTTGACCAGTCATGAAAATAAAAACGCTGAAAACATGTCTCACTATCGAATAAGTTTCGGGGCAGGAACAGCCAACTAGCACTAGCTAACGCTACCTAGCAAAAAAATAAGTAATAGTATACACTATGTACAGTATACTGAACAAAAATATAAACGCAACATGTAATGTGTTGGTCCCATTTTTCATGAGCTGAAATAAAATATTTGATGGAGCGTGCAATTGACATGTTGACTGCACGAATGTCCACCAGAGTTGTTGCCAGAGAATTTCATGTTTATTTCTCTACCATTAGCTGCCTCCAATGTTGTTTTAGAGAATTTGGCAGTACATCCAACTGGCCTCACAACCGCAGACCACGTGTAGCGACGCCAGCCCAGTACCTCCACATCCGTCTACTTCACCTGCTGGACCGTGTGAGACCAGCCACCCGGACAGCTGATGAAACTGAATAGCATTTCTGTCTGTAATAAAGCCCTTTTGTGGGGAAAAACTCATTCTGATTGGCTGGGCCAGGCTCCCCAATGAGTGCCCTTCCAGGCCCACCCATAGCTGCGCCCCTGCCCAGTCATGTGTAATGCATAGATTAGGGGCTATTGAATTGATTTAAATTGACTGATTTCCTTATATGAAGTGTAACTCAGTAAAATCATTGAAATTGTTGCATGTTGCATTTATATTTTTGTTCAGTATATATATATATATATATATATATATATATATTATTTTATTGATACTTGGAGTGAAAGTATCCATGTAATATCGCGATATGTAACTGTATAGATTTTTCCCCCATCACAAAAGTGTAGTACAGTACTGTGTCCTACAGATGCTGATCCTCGAAACAGGAAGTGTTCTCTCAGCTTGGAGGTTCCCTCATGGCACCACCAGATAGGCTGTTGTGGCGCCAGGGTTCCCTATAGTCTACCATGGTGGAGTACTTTAGGAGCACCAGAGAGCTCAGTGGGGGAGTTGGACTCAGCAGCCGTCTGCTAATATGAGCTGCTGGAGAAAGAGAGAGTCCTGAGAGAGATGGAGAGAGCGTGAAGAAGTACAGTATCCTGAGAAATGTAGCTCGAGGCTGCGTGTGCGTGTGTCGGCTCAGAGGGATTCTTAGCTGGGACTGGGGGCCTGTGTGGGAATGTGTGAGGCTTGGGAGTGTATGAGGCTGTCTGGTTGTTTGTTGCTCCTGCTCCATATGAGAGGGAGGTGTTAACGATGTCTGCCGTTCGCCTTGAACACAGTCTTCATTAAGGACAAATAAACACATCTACTCTTACTAACTGATTCAGGGTGCCCCGGGGGAACACCAGTCCACAAAGCTGAAAATGAGGGCACTGAATTTAGCTCACTTGGCGCTAAATTAGAACCCAATTTTGCTGTCTAACCAAATATGAAGCTGAAAGTGCAACTAGTTTCTTGTTTCTTTCCTTATGATCCCTGGAGACTTAATGTGAAACCAGTCATATGGCAGCAAACTGAAACTCATATCAACATGATATTGTATTGCGGCTCCGTTTCCACAGTGAAGTAGGCTATAAATAGCTGTGTCGTTATACCACATTTCCATTGAATGCCATCATGATGATATTTGGAGACCCAAGCTACAGGCTTCTGTGGCGCCAAACCGACCACGTTGATTTATGCGTTTTATAATGTTTTAATTATATGCCCAGACTTTTCTCTGTTTTAGTTGACTATTTGTATCATGTTAAATATTAGCCACTGTCAGGAGTCACACTCAGTAATACCAACACACATTTATAACTGTGTCTTTAGTGTTAGTTTCCTTCAACTCGTAGCCTCCATTTTGCATCATTCCATTTCTTTCTTTGTCACGTCAGTCTAGTTGTTCCTGAAGGTCGCTGGCATTAGTGGATCATGTTAGGTTAACGTTGCGCAATAACTTGGGACTTGTAGTCTATTTGAATCATTATGGAACCTAGACTACACATCGCAGGTTAAACCTGGAGCCTGGCGCAATGATTGGATCCTTGTCATTACAATTCCATGATTCATGAGGATTAGGTTAGATTTGTAGGATTCGCCTATTGTTCAAACCATATTGTACACTTTTTTCACCTTCCAATATTTAATGGATTTAACTTGATATGGCAACTTTTAGGATGAATAAAATATATTTAGTGCGTAAAGGCTCTCCACACACATACTTTCCTAACCCTAAAATGTGTCTGAATAATCTACAAGATCAGAGTATTTTTAAACCAGTTGGTGCTGAAACGGAGACAAATATGCATATATTTAGATGGCTTCCTTTCATTGATCCCTAATGTTCTGAACCCGTTCCCTCTGTGTATTCTAGTGAGTCTGTCGAAAAAAAATGGAATTAACTGGATAGATTAAGATAAATGTAATAAACTCTATTGAATGAAACCTCTGTTGGCCAGAAAATGGGAGAGTTGTATTCAGCCAGTGCAAGCAAACCGCGCCTGCAAAGCCCGTTACGCGACTGCATAAGGTAAGTCTGAATACCAACCACTGGGGAAGCCAGTTCCTGCCTTTCTAGGGAGTTTATCCTAGCCACCGTGCTCCTACGTCTCCATTGGGGTTTTCTAGAGTTTTAGACTGGGTTTCTGTATAGCACTTTGAAATCTGACTGTAAACTCTCCTTCCAGCCTCATATTAAACATCTCCAATCCAAAATGACATCTAGAATCGGCTTCCTATTTCGCAACAAAGCCTCCTTCACTCACGCCGCCAAACATACCTTCGTAAAACTGACTATCCTACCGATCCTCGACTTTGGCGATGTCATTTACAAAATAGCTTCCAACACTCTACTCAGCAAATTGGATGCAGTTTATCACAGTGTCATCCGTTTTGTCACCAAAGCCCCTTATACCACCCACCACTGCGACCTGTATGCTCTAGTCGGCTGGCTCTCACTACATATTTGTCGCCCGACCCACTGGGTCCAGGTCATCTATAAGTCTATGCTAGGTAAAGCTCTGCCTTATCTCAGCGCACTGGTCACGATAACAACACCCACCCACAGCATGCGCTCCATGGTCATCCCCAAAGCCAACACCACCTTTGGCCGCCTTTGCTTCCAGTTCTCTGTTGCCAATATCTGGAACGATTTGCAAAAATCAATTCAAGTTTTCTGTCAATGACGTTTGGCTTCTGATGTGATGTGATTGGTATGAAGCCAAATCTAAACTGGCTTTTTTTTTGGGTGCGCCAGGACCATTCACAACTGAGCTCACTCAGTTTAGCTTAATGCTGATTGGCTATTATTTTGTTCTTTTTTTATCAAGGGAGGCCAAATGCTCACTGGCTTCCCTTGCATTCAACGCTGTGGGTGGCAACAATGTCATACTCTTTTTGACCAGACAGCATCAGATAGATGGGCTACACATACTGAGACGGGCGCTGTTTCGTCCGTTCAGATTCTTTCTCCAGGTGAGATACAGTCAGCCTATTGCAAATTTTAGGACATTTCTGAAATACAGAGAGATAAAAAATATATAATTTAAAAAATAGTATTATTATTATTTTTTGGGGGGGGAAGCCTGGCTTCCTTTGGCAACCATGAATACATGTCACTGATACCAACTACTGAGAAGTGCGTAGGAAAGGCATTTCATAAGTCTTATAGAATAGTGTTTCTGAAGTAGAATAAATGATTCAGAGTGCAAATGAAAACACAGCGTAGTTTGAGTTCTCCCCAGACCCCTCGGCATGGGGTCTCTGATTATAATTCATGTTTACACAGAAGACAAATGCAAAATGTAATTTTCTCTTCGAGGAGGGCCGGGCTGTAGTCAGTGGTATTCAGCTCTGTATGTACTTTAATTGATTTGAAACAGCTTTCCTGGATTTATTTGTCTGTTTTTGGAGGGAGGAAGCAGGGATCGGCGGGGCAGAGGAGTGGTTGGAAATGGAAGGTGTCGGGGGGGGGGGGGGAGCGGCAGTCTCTCGAAACAACACAACCATTGTTTAAGTGCATAATTATTGGACCGGCTGGAAGGCGAGAAATGGAGAGAGAAAACGCCCACGATCTTGTCTAGACCACATTAATCTGTTTCTTATGATTGTGACTGATCCCTGAAGTGCATTGCAGTCCTTGCGGAACACTTTAGTTGGTTGGCTGCAACTCTAAGCAGGATGCAGAGTGATGTGTTAACCCTGAAGCAATGTTACTGACTGACTGAGTGAGTGGGGCAGAATCTGCTAATGATGCCAAGAGAAAGAAAAAGGAAAAGACATACGGAGAGAAAGGGACAGAGAGAGGAGATAGATATAGGGAATCGACAGAGAGACAGAGAGAGGAGATAGATATAGGGGATCGACAGAGAGAGGAGATAGATATAGGGAATCGACAGAGAGAGGAGATAGATATAGGGAATCGACAGAGAGAGGAGATAGATATAGGGGATCGACAGAGAGAGGAGATAGATATAGGGGATCGACAGAGAGAGGAGATAGATATAGGGAATCGACAGAGAGAGGAGATAGATATAGGGGATCGACAGAGAGAGGAGATAGATATAGGGGATCGACAGAGAGAGGAGATAGATATAGGGAATCGACAGAGAGAGGAGATAGATATAGGGAATCGACAGAGAGAGGAGATAGATATAGGGGATCGACAGAGAGAGGAGATAGATATAGGGAATCGACAGAGAGAGGAGATAGATATAGGGAATCGACAGAGAGAGGAGATAGATATAGGGAATCGACAGAGAGAGGAGATAGATATAGGGAATCGACAGAGAGAGGAGATAGATATAGGGAATCGACAGAGAGAGGAGATAGATATAGGGGATCGACAGAGAGAGGAGATAGATATAGGGAATCGACAGAGAGAGGAGATAGATATAGGGAATCGACAGAGAGAGGAGATAGATATAGGGAATCGACAGAGAGAGGAGATAGATATAGGGATTTGACAGAGAGAGGAGATAGATATAGGGAATCGACAGAGAGAGGAGATAGATATAAAAATATTAATTTTTGTTGTTTTTCACTTTATATATTCACTTTGTATGTCGTCTACCTCACTTGCTTTGGCAATGTTAACACATGTTTCCCATGCCAATAAAGCCCTTGAATTGAAATTGAATTTAATTATAGGGGATCGATAGAGAGAGGAGATAGATATAGGGGATCGACAGAGAGAGGAGATAGATATAGGGAATCGACAGAGAGACAGAGAGAGGAGATAGATATAGGGAATCGAAAGAGAGACAGGGAGAGGAGATAGATATAGGGAATCGACAGAGAGACAGAGAGAGGAGATAGATATAGGGAATCGACAGAGAGACAGAGAGAGGACATAGATATAGGGAATCGAAAGAGAGAAGAGATAGATATAGGGAATCGAATGAGAGACAGAGAGAGGAGATAGATATAGGGAATCAAATGAGACAGAGAGAGGAGATAGATATAGGGAATCGAATGAGAGACAGAGAGAGGAGATAGATATAGGGGATCAAATGAGAGACAGAGAGAGGAGATAGATATAGGGAATCGAATGAGAGACAGAGAGAGGAGATAGATATAGGGAATCGAATGAGAGACAGAGAGAGGAGATAGATATAGGGGATCGACAGAGAGAGGAGATAGATATAGGGGATCGACAGAGAGAGGAGATAGATATAGGGGATCGACAGAGAGAGGAGATAGATATAGGGAATCGACAGAGAGAGGAGATAAATATAGGGAATCGACAGAGAGAGGAGATAGATATAGGGGATCGACAGAGAGAGGAGATAGATATAGGGAATCGACAGAGAGAGGAGATAGATATAGGGAATCGACAGAGAGAGGAGATAGATATAGGGAATCGACAGAGAGAGGAGATAGATATAGGGAATCGACAGAGAGAGGAGATAGATATAGGGAATCGACAGAGAGAGGAGATAGATATAGGGGATCGACAGAGAGAGGAGATAGATATAGGGAATCGACAGAGAGAGGAGATAGATATAGGGAATCGACAGAGAGAGGAGATAGATATAGGGAATCGACAGAGAGAGGAGATAGATATAGGGAATCGACAGAGAGAGGAGATAGATATAAAAATATTAATTTTTGTTGTTTTTCACTTTATATATTCACTTTGTATGTCGTCTACCTCACTTGCTTTGGCAATGTTAACACATGTTTCCCATGCCAATAAAGCCCTTGAATTGAAATTGAATTGAATTATAGGGGATCGACAGAGAGAGGAGATAGATATAGGGGATCGACAGAGAGAGGAGATAGATATAGGGAATCGACAGAGAGAGGAGATAGATATAGGGAATCGACAGAGAGACAGAGAGAGGAGATAGATATAGGGAATCGACAGAGAGACAGGGAGAGGAGATAGATATAGGGAATCGACAGAGTGACAGAGAGAGGAGATAGATATAGGGAATCGACAGAGAGAGGAGATAGATATAGGGAATCGACAGAGAGAGGAGATAGATATAGGGAATCGACAGAGAGACAGAGAGAGGAGATAGATATAGGGAATCGAAAGAGAGAAGAGATAGATATAGGGAATCGAATGAGAGACAGAGAGAGGAGATAGATATAGGGAATCAAATGAGACAGAGAGAGGAGATAGATATAGGGAATCGAATGAGAGACAGAGAGAGGAGATAGATATAGGGGATCAAATGAGAGACAGAGAGAGGAGATAGATATAGGGAATCGAATGAGAGACAGAGAGAGGAGATAGATATAGGGAATCGAATGAGAGACAGAGAGAGGAGATAGATATAGGGGATCGAATGAGACACAGAGAGAGGAGATAGATATAGGGGATCGAATGAGAGACAGAGAGAGGAGATAGATATAGGGAATCGAAAGAGAGACAGAGAGGAGATAGATATAGGGAATCGAATGAGAGACAGAGAGAGGAGATAGATATAGGGCATCGAATGAGAGACATAGAGAGGAGATAGATATAGGGGTTCGAATGAGAGACAGAGAGAGAAGATAGATATAGGGAATCGAATGAGAGACAGAGAGAGGAGATAGATATAGGGAATTGAAAGAGAGACAGAGAGAGGAGATAGATATAGGGGTTCGAAAGAGAGAGAGAGAGGAGATAGATATATGGAATCGAAAGAGAGACAGAGAGGGAGGGGGGGAGAAATGAAGAAAGAGAGAAGGGGGGAGGGAGTGGGGGGTGAGTCCAGGCCTTTGAAGGTCTCTGTCTGCTGTGACAGACAGCTGGGATGATGGTTGTCAGCGGTTCTCCCAAGGTGGGCTGTTTTTACCATCCCCCTGAAACATGGCCACAGTCTTTTAGGTTCCTCTTCCCCCAACAGACAGAGAGGGAAGAAGGAGCAGGTGTGTTGCAATATGGTGCAGCAGGTTACCTGCTGTTGCATCGCCTTCTGCACTCTCTCTCCTCTTTGTCTCTCTCTCGCTCTCTCTCTCTCTCTCTCTCTCTCTCTCTCAATTCAATTCAATTCAAGGGCTTTATTGGCATGGGAAACATGTGTTAACATTGCCAAAGCAAGTGAGGTAGATAATATATAAAGTGAATATATAAAGTGAAATAAACAATAAAAATTAACAGTAAACATTACACATACAGAAGTTTCCAAACAATAAAGACAATCCAAATGTCATATTATATATATACAGTGTTTTAACAATGTACAAATGGTTAAAGGACACAAGATAAAATAAATAAGCATAAATATGGGTTGTTTTTACAATGGTGTTTGTTCTTCACTGGTTGCCCTTTTCTCGTGGCAACAGGTCACAAATCTTGCTGCTGTGATGGCACACTGTGGAATTTCACCCAGTAGATATGGGTGTTTATCAAAATTGGATTTATTTTCAAATTCTTTGTGGATCTGTGTAATCTGAGGGAAATATGTCTCTCTAATATGGTCGGTCGGTCATACATTGGGCAGGAGGTTAGGAAGTGCAGCTGTTTCCACCTCATTTTGTGGGCAGTGAGCACACACGTCTTCTCTTGAGAGCCATGTCTGCCTACGGCGGCCTTTCTCAATAGCAAGGCTATGCTCACTGAGTCTGTACATAGTCAAAGCTTTCCTTAATTTTGGGTCAGTCACAGTGGTCAGGTATTCTGCCGCTGTGTACTCTCTGTTTAGGGCCAAATAGCATTCTAGTTTGCTCAGTTTTTTTGTTAATTCTTTCCAATGTGTCAAGTAATTATCTTTTTGTTTTCTCATGATTTGGTTGGGTCTAATTGTGCTGCTGTCCTGGGGCTCTGTAGGGTGTGTTTGTGTTTGTGAACAGAGCCCCAGGACCACCTTGCTTAGGGGACTCTTCTCCAGGTTCATCTCTCTGTAGGTGATGGCTTTGTTATGGAAGGTTTGGGAATCGCTTCCTTTTAGGTGGTTATAGAATTTAACGGCTCTTTTCTGGATTTTGATAATTAGTGGGTATCGGCCTAATTCTGCTCTGCATGCATTATTTGGTGTTCTACGTTGTACACAGAGGATATTTTTGCAGAATTCTGCGTGCAGAGTCTCAATTTGGTGTTTGTCCCATTTCGTGAAGTCTTGGTTGGTGAGCGGACCCCAGACCTCACAACCATAAAGGGCAATGGGCTCTATGACTGATTCAAGTATTTTTAGCCAAATCCTAATTGGTATGTTGAAATGTATGTTCCTTTTGATGGCATAGAGACCTTGCCTTGTCTTGTCTCTCAGATCGTTTACAGCTTTGTGGGAGTTACCTGTGGCGCTGATGTTTAGGCCAAGGTATGTATAGTTTTTTGTGTGCTCTAGGGCAACAGTGTCTAGATGGAATTTGTATTTGTGGTCCTGGTGACTGGACCTTTTTTGGAACACCATTATTTTGGTCTTACTGAGATTTACTGTCAGGGCCCAGGTCTGACAGAATCTGTGCATACGATCTAGGTGCTGCTGTAGGCCCTCCTTGGTTGGTGACAGAAGCACCAGATCATCAGCAAACAGCAGACATTTGACTTCGGATTCTAGTAGGGTGAGGTCGGGTGCTGCAGACTTTTCTAGTGCCCTCGCCAATTTGTTGATATATATGTTGAAGAGGGTGGGGCTTAAGCTGCATCCCTGTCTCACCCCACGACCCTGTGTGAAGAAATGTGTGTGTTTTTTGCCAATTTTACGCGCACACTTGTTGTTTGTGTACATGGATTTTATACTGTCGTATGTTTTACCCCCAACACCACTTTCCATCAGTTTGTATAGCCGACCCTCATGCCAAATTGAGTTGAAGGCTTTTTTTTAAAAATCAACAAAGCATGAGAAGGCTTTGCCTTTGTTTTGGTTTGTTTGGTTGTCAATTAGGGTGTGCAGGGTGAATACATGGTCTGTTGTACGGTAATTTGGTAAAAAGCCAATTTGACATTTGCTCAGTACATTGTTTTCATTGAGGAAATATACGAGTCTGCTGTTAATGATAATGCCGAGGATTTTCCCAAGGTTACTGTTGACGCATATTCCACGGTAGTTATTGGGGTCAAATTTGTCTCCACTTTTGTGGATATCAGTCCTTGGTTCCAAATATTGGGGAAGATGCCAGAGCTCTCTCTCTCTCTCTCTCTCCAACTCTCTCTCTCCAACTCTCTCTCTCTCTCTCTCTCTACTCCACCCCCAACTCTCTCTCTCTCACTCACTCACTCACTCACTCACACACTCACACACTCACACACACACACACACACACACACACACACACACACACACACACACACACACACACACACACACACACACACACACACACACACACACACACACACACACAGACAAAGCAGGGTTAACCAGAGTTGGCTCAGTTTTCCCCCACATTTCCTGGCAGCGTGTTTCCTTTCAGTAGCACCTGTTTCCTTCCACATCTCAACAGGTGCACAGATGTCAGCACAGCACTCTCTAGTTACTCTATCCAAACGAGCTCTTGGCTTGATGGATGGTTAAATGAACGGTTAAATGAAAATTAGCACCTTCCCTCTAGCTTGCTATCTCTGGTCTTTGAACCCTAAGTGTTGTAGAGTTATGTTTGTTCAATGAGAATGTTTTGTGTCCTCTGAACCACGAGGGTCATACTCAGTAGGCCTCAGCATCACTGGAGCAGACCGGCTGCTGGATGCTGGGAGTTCGACACTGAGCAGGCTGGACAGTTTGGTGTCCTCTGAGGCGCCTGTCTCTTGCATCATGGAGTTTGGATAAGGATATATAGCCTCTTAGCTCTCATCATTGTCTTCCCTCACTGTGTGTCTCAGACCACAATCTATCCCTAGGCTAGCTGACGACCGATCTGTTTGTACTGTCTTGTCAACTCCTATGATCATTGTCGCACATTAGGAGTTGGAGTTGGTAAGGCCGCACAAACAGATCTGGGACTAGGCTATCCCCGGGCCAACAGAGAGACAGACTTAGTGAAGATGTCCATCCGGACATTTGGAGCTGATAGCTCATAGCTAGGCTGTTTGCTGCAATGGTTTTGTGTGATTGAAGCGATGTAACCTCTGACTCCATTGGATCCTGTGGGTGAAGGGATGGCGTGTGGGTTAAGAATGTGTGATGGGGCTATTTAGGGGAGGAATGGGACAGAGAGACAGGGAGAAGGGGACAGGGACTGAGTGTTGGGATGCCCCAGAGGTCTGTACCCCCAGAGGTCTGTACCCCTATAAATCTGTCAGGACAGTCTCCAGCTACACAACAGAGAGGGAGGGTGCGTTTTGTCGCAATCAGAGCTAAAATAAATGCTGAAATGCTAGTCCCCTCACTCACCCCTTTTCCTAGTATTGCATTCTCTATTTTGTTTATTGAACATCCATACCCCCCTCGTCTAATGTAGTCCCAGTGGCAGCAGTGGGGGTGTAGTTAATGTTCTGTAAGTGGTTAGAGGGGGTTACAGGGGGCTCACCCCTGGATAATGAGCGGCGCTCTTAAACCCCTCGCCTCTGTCCCCAGACACCCATCTTAATGAATGGCTGTTCTGCTTTTCTCTGCTCGCCCACCACCCCACTCTAAGCCCCTCAGTTCCTCTGAGCCTTAAATCCAGCCCTTGGCATCACCACCACCTCAAACCGTAAGAAATGAACAAATAACCTCCAACAGGCCTCATTCATTTCTTCCCCATTCTAATGTGATATAAACCAGCACATTCATGGGCCCACTTCCCCACTACTACTTAAAAACACAACATGTTGGGATAGGAAAACAGCAGGGCTGGTTCTTGTAAGGAACCAACAGGGGGGGGGGGGGGGTGTATTTGTTTCCAGGGATCAAGGAGACTGACAAATCACCTCTCATGGGAAGAGCTGTACACATCTCCTCTGCTCCTATCCTCCTCCTGGCCCAGGAGTCTTCATTACGAGGAGAAGAGACACCTTCTTTTCAACGTTTCCTATTAGCACATTCTCGAAACAAGCCCAGCGACCTCAGGGGGAAAGAAAGGGGGGATGGAGAATTAGGAGGCTCGCCCTCCATCTGTCCATCTGTTACTCCAGGCATGTTTTCTACCTAGAAGGAGCCTCTGTAGAAGTTGGTGGCGTGGGCGAGCGGGGCAGATTGGTGTGGCCTATGGCATGGATCTGGTCTGAATATAGGCAGACACTGACTGGTGTTAGTGTGCGTTAGAGCCAGCCTGAGTGGTGCGAGTCAGTACCATATTAGACTACAGAAAACAGACATTGTGCACATTTTATTGTGGCCTGGTTGACGTTTTACAATCAAACATTTTGCAGAGGATTTTTCTGCTGATGGACCTTATCGTTGTATTTAATAGGTTTTATAAAGCACAGGATCATCAACTAGATTCACCCGCTGGGCGTTTTGTTTCTTGAGCGGATGGTCTGGGGACCAGAACATAATTACAAATCATTACTAGACTGGAACGCCAAACAGATCATATATTTGACTAAAGCACAATATTTTCAAACCTTGCTTACATTTGTATACGATCTCATACAGTGTGATACATCTCATCACTCTAATATGCGTGGGAATACTTCTGAACAGATTTCCAAAATGAAAATCACTTGAAGCGGATTCCCTGGTGTTTTTACAGTCTTTTATGTAAAAACAAAACAGAAAAATGAACTTGTTTATGTTGTTGCTCAGAACACTTGGGGGACCGAATAAAATCTGCCAATTGGTGAACCCTGATATAGGCTATGTTGAAATGTCATAATGATCTGACAAAGTGTGCCAGTTCAGAAGGATACACTTTATCTGCAGAGTGTGTGTGTGTTTTGTGTTCTCCCGCTGACAGATGTCTTGCACTGTCTCATCTCTCCGGGGAGAAGTGGTGGTCAATAGCTGTTACAGCAGATAATAGATATTGATCCCTTGGTCTATCTGCTGCTGGCCAGGCATTTTCTGGCCTGACCCCTAATGATGGTGTCACATGTGCCTTGGTGCTTTAATCCTTGTTTAACATTCTACTGGTAATGGTTGGCTTTGTATGGAGCCCGGGAGAGAGAGAGAGAGAGAGAGAGAGAGAGAGAGAGAGAGAGAGAGAGAGAGAGAGAGAGAGAGAGAGAGAGAGAGAGAGAGGGGCAGGCGGAGAGACAGGTGACCAGGCGTGGTCTGCTCTCTGTCTGTAAGCTGTCTCTCTGTCATATTACTGATAGGCCGGTCCCTGGGTCCCTTGGGTCTTCCTCTATGAGGCCAGGGGCCCCTGGGACCAGCCTAACAACAATACTACAGAGAGAGCCACCTCAGAGGCTTTCTGCTATAGTGGAGCACCAGAGGGCTGCCTGCCTCACTGCCACGGCCCTGCGGTACTGGCCCAATCATCAGCTCTGCAGAGATTTAGCCAGTGTGTGCGTGCATGCGTGCCCCCAGAAGCCCAGAGAGAAACATTAATTACTGGTTGTGTATGCACTGTCATCCTCCATTAGTCTTCCTGCTCCAGCTCATACACCATGCAGGGAGCTGACTGTTGATGCTTCAGCACAGTGTCTGTCTGAGTAGGACCTACCTGCCATGTACAAGCACTGTAGAGGGGCTCTGTTGAGGTCTTGCATCCTGTATATCATACTATTAATGGACTTTATCAATGGGCTGTTTAGAAATGAGCAGAGTTTGTCTAGTGTTTGGAAGCTCTTGTGGAGTTCTTATTTGTTGGAGTGAGCAGTCTGTGTGATTCAAAATGAACCGTGTCTGTGACTGAAGTACTGACCAGTCTCTCTTTTTGTGTTTCCCTCTCTCTGTCCACAGTTCCAGATTTCAGCATCAATGCAGTCTCCACCAATGACAGCCAGGAGCGTGGCGGCCTGGGCCTCCCCAAGGTGTCAGGCCTAGAGCGCAGCCAGGAGAAGAGCCTGGAAAGCTGCAGGGACGCCCTCGTGCCTCCCCCCGCACCCAGTGCTCCCAAGCAGCCCCTACCCCCTCAGCCCTGTGCGGCTGCCCGCCCCCTGCCTCTGTCCCTACCCTCCTCCCAGGCCCAGCCCTTTCCCCCCAGCTCCCGTCTGGCCCAGGTACCTGTCCACCAGCCCCCACGCTCAGAGGCTTCCCTCAGGCCTCAGATCCCTGAAGTCCTGCCTCTTGCTCAGGGCCAAGAGCCCTCGCAGCCCCCCCAACCCAGGCCCCAGCACCAGCCTCAGACCCTGCCCCACCCGCGGCCTCCGCCCACCGCCAGCCTGCACACACACCTTCCGTCTACCGCCCTACCGGCCCACCCCCCCAGCCAGAGCCCGGCCGGGCTTCATCGCCCTCCCTCACGCTGTGGGCCACACCCTCGCCCCCTGTCTGCCTACAGCAATAGCCTTAGCTTCAACGGCCTCAGGTTAGTCCCAAACTCTTATCTTATGTCAGCATGTAAATGATTGGCAAGATCAAACCTTGAGTTAGTAATGTGCTGAAACCCTCCAGCCAAATAACATCGCTGACTCTCACCAGGGTAGTTAAACCACCGCCTCTCCAGCTGAGCGATAAGTGCTTGGATTTAGTTACCACCCACATTGTCATCCGCTGATAGTAGCCTTCAGCTCTCTACCTACCAGTCACAGCTCTTTACCGATCTCTATGGATCAGCTAGCTGTTCCACCACCCATTATCAAGCAGCATACTGTGCTTTAATTCAGCGCTCCAGGATAGAGCCCCACTCAGCCCCAGTCCCAGCGAAAGCTCTCCGTCTCAGGGAGGAGCTGGCTCTGTGACTGGAACCCTCTGCCAGTGTGCCAACGGGTCTGGCAGCCTCTGTGAATAATCACATGGTGGTTATGGAGACAGGCGGCAGCTGCTAATAAGCTTTTGGGCTTAGCTTGTTAAGATACTGCTACATGAGTCTCAGAGGGAGAAACCCACACACACAACAACAGGCTCTCTGCCTGGTCTCTTCCTCTCTCTTGCTCTCTCCTTTTTTATGCATGTACCTCTGGAGCTGCTTAAAGGGATCATTTGGGATTTTGGCACTGATGTTCTTTATCTACTTCCCCAGAGTCAGATTAACTTGTGGATACCATGTTTATGTCTCTGTGTCCAGTATGACGGAAGTTAGTGGTAGTTTGATAATGATAATCAGTGTTAGCTCAATGACTGGAAGGCTATGGGTATCTACTAGCATGCGAGCAGATACCCATAGACTCCCAGTCTTCATTGCACTAAAGCTAGTAGGACTGGCTCATGAAACGACCGCTAACTTCCTTCATACTGGACACAGAGACATACAAATGGTATCCACAAGTTCATCTGACTCAGGGGAAGTTGATAAAGAAAATCAGTGCCAAAATCCCGAAGTGTCCCTTCAACTAGAGAAACGTTCAAACACAGATGCTGTTCTATAATGTTTGCCAGTGGTGGTTATTTTAGCAATAAGGCCCGAGGGGGTGTGGTATATGGCCAATATACCACAGCTAAGGGCTGATCTTAGGCACGACGCAACGCGGAGGTTTGAAAATTGGCCATATACCACAAACCCCAGAGGTGCCTTGTTGCTATTACAAACTGGTTACCAATGTAATTAGAGCAGTAAAAATAAATGTTTTGTCATTCCCGTGATATACGGTCTCATATACCACAGCTGTCAGGCAATCAGCATTCAGGGCTCAAACCACCCAGTTTATAATTGCACTTATAAACTGGGTGGTTTGAGCCCTGAATGCTGATTGGCTGACAGTCGTAGGTATATCAGACCATATACCACGGGTATGACAAAACATTTAATGGGATGTGAAACCTTTCTGTCTATTAGAGCTTCATATCTACTATAAATAGGGGGAAGAGTTGACATGTGGAAGTGGTATCATTTTTATTTTTCTCTCTCCCCTTCTCTGTCCTTCTCTCTCTCTAACAGCAGTCGGAGCAGTACCCCGGGCGGTACCAAGCCCCACGGCCCCGCTGGCCCGTCCCCACACCTACCCCACCTCCCGCCATCCGGCTCAGTCGCTGCAGCAGCAGCCACCGCCTTCCCCCTGTCCATCCCAGCCAATCAGATTGCTCCCCACGGCTTCCCCCCCGCCCTGCAGTCCTCGCCACACCCCCATCACCCCAATATGTTTGCGCCTCCAGCAGTCTTGCCCCCACCTCCGCCACTGACGTCTAGCACCCTGCCGGTCCCCGGAGGACACCCCGCCGCTGGGACACCCTACTCAGGTAGGCACATGTACCAGGCTGCCCCCCACGTGGTCTGGCAGGAGAACTGCACCACAACAACAAAGTGCAAATCTGTAAATTCTCATGGCTGTTGTGGCAGAAACCAGGTCATTTGTAGCATGATAGGTGCGTGTGGAGCACAAGACATGTCAAACTGTGACAGGGAGCGAGAGAGACGGACATAAGGTTACCTAGGTGCTAATTTATAGGAGACAGAGACTGACGACTCAGGATTGTGTTAGCTGCACTCTGCCGTCTGTGTTTGTCTATAGTAGTGCAGTAGGTGCTGACAGGCATCCTGTCCTTTCCTCTGTCTATATTCTGTTGGGTTTGATTAATTGATTGATTGACACACACTATCTTTCCAATCAGGCCATGTGATGAAAGTGCTTATGCCCTCTCCTGTCGTGCCAAACTGTGATCAAATGTGATCATGATTTAGCAACGGTATCGCTCTGAGCAATTCTCACTTTCACAAGGAAATGTGTTCATCTCACCGAAAATCAAAACAGTCAATACAGAATCATTTTTTCTGAAAAGCATGTCAAATGCATTTGTCTATTTCTCCTCGACCTGTTGTGAGCCGGTCAGTTAATGAACAGCTCTGGTCTAAAATGGGGTTAGAGGTTTTCATATACAGTGCCTTGCGAAAGTATTCGGCCCCCTTAAACTTTGCAAACTTTTGCCACATTTCAGGCTTCAAACATAAAGATATAAAACTGTATTTTTTTGTGAAGAATCAACAACAAGTGGGACACAATCATGAAGTGGAACGACATTTATTGGATATTTCAAACTTTTTTAACAAATCAAAAACTGAAAAATTGGGCGTGCAAAATTATTCAGCCCCTTTACTTTCAGTGCAGCAAACTCTCTCCAGAAGTTCAGTGAGGATCTCTGAATGATCCAATGTTGACCTAAATGACTAATGATGATAAATACAATCCACCTGTGTGTAATCAAGTCTCCGTATAAATGCACCTGCACTGTGATAGTCTCAGAGGTCCGTTAAAAGCGCAGAGAGCATCATGAAGAACAAGGAACACACCAGGCAGGTCCGAGATACTGTTGTGAATAAGTTTTGGATACAAAAATATTTCCCAAGCTTTAAACATCCCAAGGAGCACCGTGCAAGCGATAATATTGAAATGGAAGGAGTATCAGACCACTGCAAATCTACCAAGACCTGGTCGTCCCTCTAAACTTTCAGCTCATACAAGGAGAAGACTGATCAGAGATGCAGCCAAGAGGCCCATGATCACTCTGGATGAACTGCAGAGGTCTACAGCTGAGGTGGGAGACTCTGTCCATAGGACAACAATCAGTCGTATATTGCACAAATCTGGCCTTTATGGAAGAGTG
Organism: Oncorhynchus mykiss; assembly: GCF_057628025.1. Classification (NCBI taxonomy): domain Eukaryota; kingdom Metazoa; phylum Chordata; class Actinopteri; order Salmoniformes; family Salmonidae; genus Oncorhynchus; species Oncorhynchus mykiss. The sequence continues at coordinate 33,397,512 of NC_143033.1, read as the reverse complement.
GCAAGAAGAAAGCCATTTCTTAAAGATATCCATAAAAAGTGTTGTTTAAAGTTTGCCACAAGCCACCTGGGAGACACACCAAACATGTGGAAGAAGGTGCTCTGGTCAGATGAAACCAAAATTGAACTTTTTGGCAACAATGCAAAACGTTATGTTTGGCGTAAAAGCAACACAGCTCATCACCCTGAACACACCATCCCCACTGTCAAACATGGTGGTGGCAGCATCATGGTTTGGGCCTGCTTTTCTTCAGCAGGGACAGGGAAGATGGTTAAAATTGATGGGAAGATGGATGGAGCCAAATACAGGACCATTCTGGAAGAAAACCTGATGGAGTCTGCAAAAGACCTGAGACTGGGACGGAGATTTGTCTTCCAACAAGACAATGATCCAAAACATAAAGCAAAATCTACAATGGAATGGTTCAAAAATAAACATATCCAGGTGTTAGAATGGCCAAGTCAAAGTCCAGACCTGAATCCAATCGAGAATCTGTGGAAAGAACTGAAAACTGCTGTTCACAAATGCTCTCCATCCAACCTCACTGAGCTCGAGCTGTTTTGCAAGGAGGAATGGGAAAAAATTTCAGTCTCTCGATGTGCAAAACTGATAGAGACATACCCCAAGCGACCTACAGCTGTAATCGCAGCAAAAGGTGGCGCTACAAAGTATTAACTTAAGGGGGCTGAATAATTTTGCACGCCCAATTTTTCAGTTTTTGATTTGTTAAAAAAGTTTGAAATATCCAATAAATGTCGTTCCACTTCATGATTGTGTTCCACTTGTTGTTGATTCTTCACAAAAAAATACAGTTTTATATCTTTATGTTTGAAGCCTGAAATGTGGCAAAAGGTCGCAAAGTTCAAGGGGGCCGAATACTTTCGCAAGGCACTGTAATTGCAGTAACGTTGCTGACTCTTCAAGCAGCATGCTCCGTTCAGGAATGTCCTGTGTGACTCCCATAGTGAAGATGATACAAGGACGTTGTCATCCGGATCATCCTGATTCTCTATCTTGGTTTTAATGTGACATGTGACTAACACCATAGATCCTCTGTAATGGTTGTAATGCACCATCATGGATATTGTTACTCTCACTTAAAACAGATCTGAAACAGACACTTTCGCTATCATGGGTATTCTTCCTCGTCTTCTCCGTAGCTGTTATAGAACCGATCTGGCAGAGACAAACACACACAGGCCCTGACCATGAGTCTTCTTCTTTCCTCCTCCTCTTCCTCCTCTTCTCCCCCTCTCCTTTCTCTCTCCTCCAGAACAAGACCTGCTGCGCCAGGAGCTCAACAACCGTTTCCTCGCCTCGCAGAGCGCCGACCGCGGGGCCTCCCTGGGCCCTCCCCCCTACCTGCGCACCGAGCTCCACCAGCACCAGCACCAGCACCAACACCAACACACGCACCAGCACACCCACCAGCACACCTTCACTCCCTTCTCCCACGCCATCATGCCAACCCCTGCACCCCCCATGGTGCGTACCCCAGCCAGAAATGTGAGGATAAGTAGAACACCACTCCGGGGAGGGCTGAGAGGGTTGTGGGTTTTGGGGAGGAGGGGCGGTGGACTGGGGGGTGAGGTGGGGGTGTAATGATAGCAATGTTTGATGATGTCTTATTTTATTAAGCTTTTACAGCAAAAACCTCAAAGTGCTTGGTGTATATGCATTAACAATGGGGTGGAAAGGGTAGTGTTTTTGAACACGGCTGTTTTAATACAGTATTGGTACTATAAGGTAGTCCTAGTCTCGCTGGAGGAAAACAGTTTTTTTGTGGCGTGCCTTCTAATAGTAACCATGTGTTCCTCCATTCTTTACCACAATGATGCCTTTCTTCTCCCATAAACTCTTTCTAGTGTTTTCTCTGGAATATTTTGGGCACCCCAAACTTGAATCCAGCTTTTGCTAAATTGGCAATAACTGCCCCCGAGGCGGAGTTGTTTAATTCTGTGCCAGCTTTGAGAACATAATACCAGTCTAATCATTCTGTCTTAAATGACATCATGTACTGTAGTTAGTTGAGTTTTCATTATAGGAGAATGCTTTGGGTTTGGAGCCCCGCTGTTTATCTGGGGCCACAGGCACTGTGTGGCTGTCCTGCTGATTACAGGCCTTCTCACCAGCCCTCTCTCTAACACACACACACACACACACACCCCATGGTCCCAGACAACGGACACACACACACTTGTTTTTCTATCCTTGTGAGGACCTGAAATGTATTTCCATTCAAAATCCTATTTTCCCTAAACCTTACCCTAACCTTAACCCCTAAGCCTAAAATAGCCGTTGTCCTCGTGGGAACGTAGGAAATGTCCCCACGAGGATAGAAGAATAAGACCACACACACACACACACACACACACACACACACACACACACACACACACACACACACACACACACACACACACACACACACACACACACACACACACACACACACACACACACACACACACACACAGAGTATCTTACATTGCTCTGAAGATATTCCTCAAAGGCAGATTGGCTAGCACTCTGGCAGCTAATGAGGACATGAAAGTGTTTTAAGGCCGCAGTGTTTATACTTGACTGGGGAAAATGTATTCCCTAGGTCCACATTAAACCACTAAAACCTCCCCAAATGAGACACAGGGATACACAGAGCTGCATAGTTTATGAGCTCTTCAGACGCTCACGAAATGGGAGCGCGAGAGGCAGGGAATGGGCTGAGGATAACGATGTGGTCAAATGGCTCCTCTCTGTTCTTGATTCACTAAACAGCCCAGGCTGACATGTAGATCATTAAGCTTCTCTTTAGCTGCTGGAATATTCTTTCCCTGTTCTTAGTTCTGTTTATTTCCTTCCTTCTACAGTTTGAAAAATTCCCAACAAAAGTTGACCCCTTCTACAGACACAGCGTGAGTTTCTCTGTGTTTGTGGGGTAGTTTGTACACTCAGTACATGCCTCTCCACCCATCTATCCATGCTAGTTCATGTTGTAGTTCTGTGTGTATTTACACAGTAGCTCCCATGCCTCCACCTCTGCTTCTGCTCTGAGAGATTACAGCATCCTGTCTGTCTGCTAACACGACTGCCTGCTTGCTCATTCATTCACTACTGTACCATTCACACGCTGGAACCTGGCTGAATCATTGCAACCCCCTTCCTACTCAAGTGAATAGGACAAATTCTCAATTTAGTTCAATGGCTGTACCAAGTGTGTGCATGTGTGCGTGTGTGTGTGTGTGCGCGCGCCGCTAAATGCTTTTGTCTCCACCACACTTGACCTCTGCCTTCAATTACTGCTCTGCTATTCAGAGGCATTCAACTGTTGTGCATGTTGTGAATCAGAGTAGCAATTACATGTTAGTCAGAGTTTGGTCTTAATTCATCTCACTACTATCACCACCATTAGGCTGGATAACCCCTCTTTAAAATGTGTTCATTAATGTGGAAGTATATTATGTAAGCCTCAACAGACACCCGTTGTGATTGTATAGGAGGATTCTTTCTGGTGAGAGAGTTCAGTTTTACTCTCAACACTAGCTAAGACTAGCCAATAACTGTAGATTTGTTTTAGTGGCTAATAAGTAACTCATAGGTTATTACTGTGTCATTTCCATGTTAGTGCTGAGTAAATACCTGGTGATTTCAGTACCATTATAAAAGTGTAACTGTTTTAGTTTTGTGAAACACTTTGAGCCACTAAGGACAGTGACAGTTGTAGCTACCTGACTGGCGGCGGTCTGGATGTTGATCCCTAGTTGTGGTGGGTTTGTTGTGACATCATCATGTCTGCCATGTTATTACCCTCCCCCCCAGCCCCCCTGTACCCTGTCATGTCATCATGGCCCCTCCCTCCTTCATCTCAGTGTTCATCCAGCTCCTTCTCCTGTGTCGGAACAACACCACACCCATCCTCACTCCTCTCTTCTGTTCTCAGCTGTTCCACTCCTACCCCCCGGGCGTGTCCGGCATTCCTCCAGTGATCCCTCCGAACGGGCCATTCGGCTCGCTGCAGGGGGCCTTCCAGCCCAAGGTAGGGGCCACACACACAAGGAGTGAACATGACAAACACATCTTCATTGTAGAGGGTGCTCTGACGGCCAACACACAGCTTAACATACGTTATCAGAATAGGGAGTGGACTTGGGAAACGTGCATGTACACACTAACGACAGAGACGGTGCTCCCCATACCTCCTCTCACAATGAGCTCTCTCTGTGTTCTGTAGACTTCTAACCCACTGGATGTGGCCTCAAGACCTGGAGCAGTCCAACACACACTCTTACACAAGGACCCCAGGGTAAGCACCCTGTCTGGACACACTCACGCATTCAATAGTGAAGCCACGCATAGTTGCTAAATAAAAAACACCTGAGAGACATGAAAGTAACTGAGCCCCCCCTCTCTTCACCTCCATCCCCCACCCCCCCACATCTCTCTATCCCCTCTCTAACTCTCCCTCTTTCTCTCCTCTAGCTAACGGATCCATTTCGGCCCATTCTCAGGGTAGGAATGCTTTAGTTCTCTCTCCCCTAAAAGAAAACTAAAAATAAACGTCCCATAATGTGTCCTTGAGAATCCTGCCTTTGAGGTTAACCATATCTTCTTGTTTTGCGTTTGTCCAGAAACCAGGGAAGTGGTGTGCCATGCATGTCCATATGGCCTGGCAGATCTACCACCACCAACAGAAAGTCAAGGTGAGACCTCCCCTTTGCATTTCCTTCCACTCACAGACTGTAGAGAAACACTGTCTGTTGTGCTTCACTATAGTGTGGTTCTCTAAACCCCAATGTTTTATCATCTAAGCCCCAAGCCAGTTACATTGGTAGTATAATCCAGCTCCCCTCCTGGAGAGAGACAGTATTGAGAGAGAGTCTTATAAGAGGACTGCCATCTTGTGGTATCTTCAGTGGTGTACTGGAGGGAAAATGCAGTTTACACACATGTTTTATTTGCACAAGCGTTAACCCATCTTTTGCAGATATACAATGAAAGTATAGGAAATGTTACTTTACTCACATACGGCGATCAGCTTCATGCCTTAGCTCTCAGATAACCCTTCTGCTGCTGTGTAGGCGAAGGGTTTTTCATGTGCTGTTTCTCCCTGTCTGGCGTCTTCCAGCAGCAGATGCAGGTCGACCCACACAAGCTGGACTTTGGGCTCAAGCCGGAGTTCCTGAGTCGACCCCCCGGCCCCAGCCTCTTTGGCGCGATGCACCACCCCCACGACTTAGCGCGTCCCGCCACGCTCTTCTCAGCAGCAGGTGAGTGCGAGTTGGTTAGTGTCCTGGGTAAAGGTAGAATGACACCATAGAAATTGGATTACCAGAAGGGACAAAGCCCTTCAGACCAGAACAATTTGACTGGAACACTCATGGTTCATTGTATTTCTATGATTGACACAATATCTCCAGGACCTCCTCTCCCCACAGAGCTAGATCAATCCCACTGGCCACATGGTCTATTTTTAGCATGGCGTGTCAAGGCAAAGCACCGGTCTCCACATAGGTTACAGATTACATGTTGAGATCAATGCTCTTGCCTCTAAAAAGGGACGCATCCTGCTTATCTTTCCTACATTGCATCTCAGTTCAAAATCATTAGGGAAGCTATGATGCTACAATCAAATATTTGAGCTACATTACACATGACTAAGCTAAGGGAGATGAACATCTACTTTTTCTATCATGAAGATGTCTTACATCAACTCTTTCTCTTTCCCATGTCAGGTTCTACACACCCGTCAGCCGGCCCGTTCGGCCACCCGTCCCACCACCCTGGCAACTTCCTCACCCCTGCACCTCACTTAGGTAAGGCGCAGCCCACACAGTACACCTAGTTAAGTCAAACTTGATTTAAAGAGATAAAAACGTAGCATTTCAATTGATTTTGAGGGTGTATGGAGCATTGAGAAGTACAGTGTCTGTGTCAGAAGCTGGTTGACACTGTAAAGGAGCAATATAGAGAGGGTGCTGACTGTGTTTGCTCTCTCCTCCCTCCCGTGCTCATTCTCTTGCTCTTTCCCTCCCACTATCTCTCTTTCTGTCTGCCTGCCTCTCTCTCCCTCCCACTCTCTCTCTCTGTCTGCCTGTTTCTCTCTCCCTCCCTCAGAGCCATTCAGTAGGCCTCACTCATTTGGAGGACTCGCCTCTCTCAGCACAGCAGCCTTTGGTGGGCTTGGAAACCCAGCACTAAGTGAGTTTCATCTCCATGACAACAATGTATACGTGTATTTGACAACCAATCATTTGGATTTCCTGTCAGATTCTGAAAATGAAAAACAAACGTTGCTTGGGGTATTCATGGAATTCTAACGTTAGAGTTGACCGACCATCACACCAGGGAGATATGCCTTTTAACTTGTGTTTTGGTCTTTTCTTCTTTCCGTGTGTTGAATCCCTAACAGCGCCTAACTCTGTGTTTGGCCATAAAGACAGCCCCAATGCACAGCAGCACTTCAGCAACAATCACGAGCCGTGGAACCGGCTGCACCGCACACCGCCCTCCTTCCCCACCCCTCCACCCTGGCTCAAACCTGGCGACTCGGAGAGGAGCGCTTCAGTCAGCTCCCACGAGAGAGACCGAGACTCAGACAAGCGAGACACTTCCTCCGTCAACAAGGATGACAAGGAGAGGTGGGTGTTATGAAGAGACAACTCTGAATGTACATGAAAGCTATACCACTGACAAACAATGAACTAGTGATACAAATTGAAATATGACTTTAAAGCCCATTGTTGTGTGTGTCCATCCAGGGAAGCCATGGAGAAGCGTCACCAGACCCATCCGTCCCCAGTCCCCATCAACCCCATCAGCCTGTTGGGTCACAGCCGTCCCCCGGAGCCCCCAAGGAACCACCTGCCCCCCAGCGAACCCCCCAGGGATAAGGACAAGCCCAAAGACCGAGACAGGGACAGGGAGCACCCCGACTCCTGGAAGGACAACGGCACAGACGAGCACAAGCTCAAAGAAAATCACCACAGCGACAAGGACACAACGCCAATCATTCACGATGTGCGGGTGTCTGAGGACAAGGCCAATGGCAGAGGGACGACCTCACCCTACATCCGCCAGACCAGCCTGGACCGGCCCAACGGGGGCCTGGGGAGGGGGGAGAGGGAGGCCCTGATGGAGAAGAAGGGAGAGCTGCCCTCTCCATACGAGCACCACAAGAAGAACAACAACGAGGTGAAGGTAAAGGAGGAGAGGAAAGAGGAGCAGGAGAGCCCTACGGACAGGGACAGGCCCCCCTCTCACCCACACCCTCACATCCACCCACACCCGCCCCAGGTGCCCCCCACGCCCAGCTTCCACACCCACCCCGCCTCCTCCATGGCGATGCCCATGGGCATGGCGGGCGTCCACCCAATGAACAGCATCAGCGGCCTGGAGAGGACTCGAATGGTGGCCCCCTTCATGGGCATTAGCCCCATCCCAGGGGCAGAGAGGTTCCCCTACCCAGCCTTCCACTGGGACCCCATGAGGGACCCGTACAGGGGCCTGGACATCCACAGACGGGACCCTCTGACCAGGGAACTGCTGCTGAGAAATGACCCCCTGCACCGGCTGGCCGGGCAGCGCCTCTACGAGGCAGAACGCTCCTACAGGGACCGAGAAGCTCATGACTTTAACCGCGACCACCACCACCCTCTAGCCCTAGAGCAGCGCCGGGAGCAGGAGGCCCGGGCCCACCTGGAGGAGCGCGAGCGCCTGCACATGCTCAGAGAGGACTACGAGCACGGCCGCCTGCACGTCGCCATGCACCACCCGGCCCTGGAAGGCCACCTGCCACACCCCCACCCCGGCCTCATGGCCCCCGGATTACCCAGCATGCACTACTCCAGGGTAAGCCCCTCGGCCGCCGCTGCAGCGTATGCCGCCCACGCTGCCGCAGCCGCAGCCCACCAGAATGGTATCCTGAACAAAACCCCGCCCACAGCCTCCCTGAGCGCCCCGCCCCCCCTCATCCCCACGCTGGGTGCCAGGCCAGGATCCCCCAGACGGACTATGCCCCTCACCACAGACATCAGAGACAGACCGTCAGCCCACAACCACAAAGACATAGAGGCACGGTGAACGGAGCGGGGTGCAAACCCAGCTTCACCCTGGACTACAGGCAGATTCTGCCCCATACCCTGTGTCTGACAGAATTACTAACACTGAACTCACACCAAGCACTTAGCTTTGGGAAAACTAGACTGTACCATAGCTGTGAATAATATGTGGTTGAAAAACACCCACAGATGATGTTTTTGTTTTAAAAAAAAAAAGGGAAAAAAAGGGGGATGAAATTATGTAAACAAAAAATGAGATTTTACTAAACTCTTTTTTCCAGTTTGCTCCTGCTTTTTGTGTGTATTGTTCTCTTGTATAGAAAGCGGCCTGGAATACCCTGAAGGTGTGTAGGCTCATAGAAACGGCACCCTCACAAAGACATTTTGGAATGTACAGGTACTTCAATGCATTGACAGACAGCAAAGTGTGTAGATATGTGTACAGTCGACATGCTCACTCCTTAAGGAACAAATCAAGGTACAAATATGCAAAAGGGTGTTTTGAAAGCTTTACTTTGAACAAATGTAAATAGAGGACTATTATTAAGAAAGAGGAAGGGTAGAATGTGCTTTTTGCTGATTGGTTTTTGCTTGACACGGCAGAAAAAGCATTGTACCTGAGACCACCATACCCCCCATTCAACTATGCAACAAATGTCTGGGCTTACACTCTGAAAGCCAGCCTGGTCCCCACCCCAACTAACTCTGACAACACTGTATTCTCTCCACAACCAAGATCTCACAAAACCATAATAATGTATATATCACTGAAATGAAATAGTGCTCGTAGAAAAACACTATACCGTACAACGGTTGTGCAAACGTAAAATAATTTCTTAAAAATTATACAAAGTTGTGGTGACAATCCTTAAAATGTCTATTATAGAGCTATTTTTATTTTCAGAGGAATTCCAATGCCTGAAGTCGCCGAACAGACAGTTTAAAGTGAGAGAGATCCCTTACTTATCAGTTACCCCAACAACTCAACTCACACTACTCCCACTACTAGTCTTGTTTTGGAGAGAATACAGCACATTTACAAAAATACACCACATTATCCCTTCTAAAGGAGTGTACAGTATGTGTTTGGAAATAAGTTATGTTTATCTAACAGTGTATTAAAGTCCTAAGTTGTTGTATCTACAAACATTTTAAAAAAGACAAAAAAGACGGTCTAAACTATGGATAGTTTGTTTCTAATGAGCAGAGATCTATTTTAGTAGTCCACTGAAGGTTTAGTTGTGCGCTTCAAAACTCTGTGAGAGCCAGATGTTGTGCAGTGTTTTTTTAAAACCCCACATTAAAAATGTCCACTGGAGCTGTAGTGGTTAGTCAATGCGTATTGCAGAGAGATTGTTAACAAGAAAAACCTTTTTTGCTGTTAATCATGTACGTTAAAAAAAGTATTTCTAGAATCAAAAAAAAATTAAGACCAAAAAAAAAAGAAGCGACTGAATCTTCAGCATGCTCCTCATTTAAACTTGTGTTATGTAAATTGTGCCATGTTATTAAAAAATGTGAACTAAAAATGTCTACTGGCTTTTTTATGATCATGAGAGGTAAATAATTGCGGGTTGGCACTAGAAATGTAAACATAATGTCCGACCCGACATCAGTGGTGTAAAATAACTACACCGAACAAAAATATGAACGCAACATGTAAAGTGTTGGTCCCATGTTTCATGAGCTGAAATAAAAGATCCAACAAATGTTCCATACGCACAAAAAGCATTATTTTTTGCACAAATTTGTTTACAACCCTGTTAGTGACAAATATAATCCATCCACCTTACAGGTGTGGCATGTTAAGAAGCTGATTAAACAGTGTGATCATTACACACGCGCACTCTGTGCTGGGGACAATAAAAGGCTACCCTAAAAGTTTTGGGGAGCGTGCATTGGCATACTGACTGCAGGAATGTCCACCAGAGCTGTTGCCAGAGAATTGAATGTTAATTTCTCTACCATAAGCCGCCTCTGATGTCGTTTTAGAGAACGTTGGCATGTGGGCGAGCTGTTTGCTGATGACAATGTTGTGAACAGAGTGCCCCGTGGTGGCGGTGGGCATAAGCTATGGACAACGAACAAACACAATTGCATTTTATCAATGGTAATTTGAATGCAAGATACCTTGATAAGATCCTGAAACCCATTGTTGTGCCATTCACCCGCCACCATCACCTCATGTTGCAGCATGATAATGCACGTCCCCATGTCGCAAGGATCTGTACACAATTCCTGGAAGCTGAAAATGTCCCAGTTCTTCCATGGCCTGCATACTCTCCAGACATGTCACGATTGAGCATGTTTGGGATGCTCTGAATCGATGTGTACAATAGCGTGTTCCAGTTCCCGCTAATATCCAGAAACTTCGCACAGCCATTGAAGAGGAGTGGGACAACATTCCCAAGGCCACAATCAACCGCTTGATCAACTTTTTGCGAAGGAGATGTGTCGTGCTACAAATGGTGGAAACACCAGATACTGTTTTTCTGATACCCACCCCGACATGACTGTTTTCCCAGTCATGTGAAATCCATAGATTAGGGCCTAATGAATTTATTTTAATTGACTGATTTCCTTATATGAACTGTAACTCAGTAAAAAAAATGGATGCATGTTGCATTTATACAATTTTTCAGTATAAGTAAAACAACTTTGAAGTACTATTAATGTAGGTTTTTGGGGTATCTGTTGTGGAGAACACTTCAGTTGTTTTCCCTAATTATTCAGAGATCAATAGAGCTAGAGACACCAAATGTATTGACAAACAACTTATATACACTACAAGTATGTAGCCAAACACGTTGCTGACAGGTGTATAAAATCAAGCACACAGCCATGCAATCTCCAAAGACAAACATTAGCAGTATAATGGCCCTTACTGAAGATCTCAGTGTCTTTCAACGTGGCACCATCATAGGACGACAGCTTTCCAACAAGTCATTTAGTCAAATTCCTGCCCTGCTAGTGCTACCCCGGGTCAACTGTAAGTGCAGTTGACCGGGGCATGGAAACGTCTAGGAGCAACTAGGCTCAGCCACAAAGTGGTAGGCCACACAAGCTCACTGAACGGGACTGCCGAGTGCTGAAGCGCATAGTGGGCAAAAATCGTCTGTCCTTGGTTGCAACAATCAATACCGAGTTCCAAACTGCCTCTGGAAGCAATGTCAGCACAATAACTGTTCGTCGGGAGCTTCATGAAATGGGTTTCCATGGCCGAGCAGCCTAAGATCACCATGCGCAATGACAAGCGGCGGCGGGAGTGGTGTAAAGTTTGCCGCCATTGGACTCTGGAGCAGTGGAAACGCGTTCTCTGGAGGGATGAATCTGGGTTTGGCGGATGCCAGGAGAACACTCACTGCTCCAATGCATAGTGCCAACTTTAAAGTTTGGTGGAGGAGTAATAATGGTCTGGCCTGTTTTCCATGGTTTGGGCTAGGACCCTTAGTTCCAGTGAAGGGAAATCTTAATTCTACAGTATACAATGACATTCTAGACTATTCTGTGCTTCCAACTTTGTGGCAACAGTTTGGAGAAGGTCTGTTCCTATTTCAGCATGACAATGACCCTGTGCACAAAGCAAGGCCCATACAGAAATGGTTTGTTGAGATCAATGTGGAAGAACTTGACTGGCCTGCACAACCACATCAAACACCTTTGGAATGAATTGCAACGCCGACTGCATGCCAGGCCTAATCGCCCAACATCAGTGCCCAACCTCACTAATGCTCTTGTGGCTACATGGAAGCAAGTCCCCGCAGCAATGTTCCAACATATAGTGGAAAGCCTTCCCAGAAGAGTGGACGCTGTTATAGCAGCAAAGGGTTGACCAACTCAATATTAATGCTCGTGACTTTGGAATGAGATGTTGGAGGAGCGTGTGTCCACATACTTTTGGCCATGTAGTGTATGCCCTCTACCATTGGGAACTGTAATTTAATTCTAGGGAAAATCAGTTGAAATGAAATAAACCGAGAACAGAACTACCACAATGTTATTTTTGTACCTGCCCTGAGGGAAGGGAGTAAGACAGCCTTGGGACAGAAGTAACAGCTGGCGAGAAGTGCACAAAATCTTATCTCCATGTTTCTGGTTTGTAATGCTCATTGCTTTCAACAAATGTACTATCAGACATCATTTCATGTTTGTGACAATTTGAATAATTAATGCTATAGGTTCGAAATTTATAAAAATTAATGTTGCGCAACCACTATATTTTGCCATATTAAAATCAGACTATGATATTAACCATCATTTTCTCATCTCACTTTAATGGGAATGTAGTAGGATATGTTTTTCACCATTTGCAGTGACTATTCATGCTTAGCGCTACCAATCAGGTGCCCGCCAGCTGTCCTTTTCATGCGTGCTCCTCAGTTCTTGACAGAATAAACGTCTTTATTCTCTTCACAAACTGTAAACTCATCATGCTTATCACATTTCCATGGCTTGACATAAGGAAATTGACTCACAAAATCATTTTTTTTTTACCACTAACCTGCTGATTTTTTTTTATATACAGTGGGGCAAAAAAGTATTTAGTCAGCCACCACTTGTGCAAGTTCTCCCACTTAAAAATAGGAGAGAGGCCTGTAATTTTCATCATAGGTACACTTCAACTATGACAGACAAAATGAGGGGAAAAAATCCAGAAAATCACATTGTAGGATTTTTTATGAATTTATTTTCAAATTAGGTGGAAAATAAGTATTTGGTAACCTACAAACAAGCAAGATTTCTGGCTCTCACAGACCTGTAACTTCTTCTTTAAGAGGCTCCTCTGTCCTCCACTCGTTACCTGTATTAATGGCACCTGTTTGAACTTGTTATCAGTATAAAATACACCTGTCCACAACCTCAAACAGTCACACTCCAAACTCCACTATGGCCAAGACCAAAGAGCTGTCAAAGGACACCAGAAATAAAATTGTAGACCTGCACCAGGCTGGGAAGACTGAATCTGCAATAGGTAAGCAGCTTGGTTTGAAGAAATCAACTGTTGGAGAAATTATTAGGAAATGGAAGACATACAAGACCACTGATAATCTCCCTCGATCTGGGGCTCCACGCAAGATCTCACCCCGTGGGGTCAAAATGATCACAAGAACGGTGAGCAAAAATCCCAGAACCACACGGGGGGACCTAGTGAATGACCTGCAGAGAGCTGAGACCAAAGTAACAAAGCCTACCATCAGTAACACACTACGCCGCCAGCCAGGGACTCAAATCCTGCAGTGCCAGACGTGTCCCCCTGCTTAAGCCAGTACATGTCCAGGCCCGTCTGAAGTTAGCTAGAGAGCATTTGGATGATCCAGAAGAAGATTGGGAGAATGTCATATGGTCAGATGAAACCAAAATATAACTTTTTGGTAAAAACTCAACTCGTCGTGTTTGGAGGACAAAGAATGCTGAGTTGCATCCAAAGAACACCATACCTACTGTGAAGCATGGGGGTGGAAACATCATGCTTTGGGGCTGTTTTTCTGCAAAGGGACCAGGATGACTGATCCGTGTAAAGGAAAGAATGAATGGGGCCATGTATCGTGAGATTTTGAGTGAAAACCTCCTTCCATCAGCAAGGGCATTGAAGATGAAACGTGGCTGGGTCTTTCAGCATGACAATGATTCCAAACACACCGCCCGGGCAACGAAGGAGTGGCTTCGTAAGAAGCATTTCAAGGTCCTGGAGTGGCCTAGCCAGTCTCCAGATCTCAACCCCATAGAAAATCTTTGGAGGGAGTTGAAAGTCCGTGTTACCCAGCAACAGCCCCAAAACATCACTGCTCTAGAGGAGATCTGCATGGAGGAATGGGCCAAAATACCAGCAACAGTGTGTGAAAACCTTGTGAAGACTTACAGAAAACGTTTGACCTCTGTCATTGCCAACAAAGGGTATATAACAAAGTATTGAGAAACTTTTGTTATTGACCAAATACTTATTTTCCACCATAATTTGCAAATAAATTCATTAAAAATCCTACATTGTGATTTTCTGGATTCTTTTTCTCATTTTGTCGGTCATAGTTGAAGTGTACCTATGATGAAAATTACAGGCCTCTCTCATCTTTGTAAGTGGGAGAACTTGCACAATTGGTGGCTGACTAAATACGTTTTTTGCCCCACTGTAACTAGGCAAGTCAGTTAAGAACAAATTCTTATTTACAATGACGGCCTAGGAACTGCCTTGTTCAGGGGCAGAACGTCATATTTTTACCTTGTCAGCTCGGGGATTCGATTCAGCAACCTTTCGGTTACTGGCCCAACGCTCCTATCACTGCCGATAAAAGCTTATGTGAGAAGCTGATCCGTTAAGGCAATTGATCAAGGCATAATTCGAATGACGTCTTATATCATTTTGAAATATTTAGTCATTTGTTGATATTTTGCTAACATTATAAAATACATTTGAACTAGAGGAGACAATGGCTTGTGCTTAAACAATTGTATTTTTTTATTCCAGGTCATCAGTTTACGTTGTGTTACTTTCGTCCCACCCGTAACTTCTCCCAGGCTAACACCCAAGACTAGCTAGCATGATACTTAAAACCTATTCTGTCATTTAGTCACTAGATGGGTTACGAAAATGACATGTTTGGAACCTTAAACAACTAAACACAACACTACGACTGAAAAATACTCCTGTGTTCGTTTTTTTAACCTACATGGCTCAAAACAACTTTTTGTTGATAACTCTGTTTTTTTTTGTTGCAGGGAGCTCGTCTCCACATTAGGAACTTTCTGACTTCACTTCATCATTCCAGCTTCTGTGTTATCTGAGAAAATGGGCGTGTTACTTTCACCCCAGCTCTCTCCAACTTTCCTTTACTATTTATAGATTTGAGAACTTTTACTTTAACTCCACTACATTCCTAAAGTAAATATGTACTTTTTACTCCCATACATTTTCCTGCCACCCAAAAGTACTCCTTACATTTCGAATGCTTAGAAGGACAGTAAAATGGTCCATTTCACATACGAGAACAGGGGATCATTCCTACTGCCTCTAATCTGGCAGACACACTAAACACAAATGCTTTGTTTGTTTGTAAATGATGTCTGAGTGCTGGAGTGTGCCCCTGGCTATCTGTAAAAAAAATAATAATACAAATAAATTGTGCCATCTGGTTTGCTTAATATATGATTTATAGCATTTACTTTGGGCTCCCGAGTGACGCAGCGGTCTAAGGCACTGCACCTCAGTGCTAGAGGTTTTACTACAGATCCTGGTTCGATTACAGGCTGTATCACAACTGGTTGTGATTGGGAGTCCCATAGGGTGGCGCACAATTGGCCCAGCGTTGTCCGGGTTAGTTTTTGGCTGTCACTATAAATAAGAATTTGTTCTTAACTGACTTGCCTAGTTAAATAAAGGTTAAACAAAGAAAACAATACTTCTGATACTTAAGTACACCACCGTTCAAAAGTTTGGTGTCACTTAGAAATGTCCTTGTTTTTGAAAGAAAAGCTCATTTTTTTGGCCATGAAAATAACATCATATTTATCAGAAATACAGTGTAGACATTGTTAATGATGTAAAGGAGTATTGTATCTGAAAACTGCAGATTTTTTTATGGAATATCTACATAGGTGTACAGAGGCTCATTATCAACAACAATCACTCCTGTGTTCCTTTGGCATGTTGTGTTAGCTAATCCAAGTTGATCATTTTAAAAGGCTAATTGATCATTAGAAAACATTTTGCGATGTTAGCACAGCTGAAAACTGTTGTCTGATTAAAGAAGCAATAAAACGCCCTTCGTTAGACTAGTTGAGTATCTGGAGCGTCAGCATTTGTGGGTTCGATTACAGGCTAAAATTACAGGCTCTGAAACTCGTCAGTCTATTCTTGTTCTGAGAAATGAAGGCTATTCCATGCAAGAAAGTTGCCAAGAAACTGAAGATCTCGTACAACACTGTGTACTACAACCTTCACAGAACAGCGCAAATGTTCTCTGAACAGAATAGAAAGAGGAGTGGGAGGAGCACAACTGAGCAAGAGGACAAGTACATTAGTGTCTAGTTTGAGAAACAGATGCCTCACAAGTCCTCAACTGGCAGCTTCATTAAATAGTACCCAAAAAGCACCAGTCTCAATGTCAACAGTGTAGAGGCAACTCCGGGATGCTGGCCTAGGCAGAGTTCCTCTGTCCAGTGTCTGTGTTCTTTTGCCCATCTTAATCTTTTCTTTTTAATGGCCAATCTGAGATATGGCTTTTTATCTTTGCAACTCTGCCTAGAAGGCCAGCATCCCAAAGTTGCCTCTTCACTGTTGACATTGAGACTGGTGTTTTGCAGTTACTATTGGGGAGGTACTTGGGGAGGACACCTAAATCTACCTGTGCTAGGTGGATGTCGGGCTTAGGGGCATGATGCTTTGCATTATACCAAAGATGATCTATTATATTGACAAGATAGTTGAGTGACCGCTCTAACAAAGGAAATACATATCCCCAAAAACGGAAGGCAGGCGGGAGGAGGCAAGATCAGATGGGACCACCCTAGCCAATGATAGAGCAGATATGCATGTGAACAACAGGCATAATTCCAATATAACCATTTTATCAAAGTTGTGTAAATACTACTTGCGTCCACTATCAGTGCATTCAGAACAACCTAACCATTAGGAAACTTCTATTCGATCAAATAAGCCTCACGTAGCAAATTAGCAATGACATTTTTTGTCAACCAAATTCTACACTTTGTGGTCTTATTTTGGGCGGAGTAAACCCTCTCGCTTCGCCTATTCCTCTCTGATTATACAGGGGCAGGATTGGAGAGCCCTGAAAATCCATCAATATCTCTATCACTCTAAATCAGCTGTTACTCAGAGCACTGTATGGCGTTCACATTTCCTGAAGTGAATTACAACCTTATGATAGATATTTATAGCCAAGCACCTCATATTTATCAATATGGAGGTATTGTCCTGTGATGGTCAAGTAGTCTCCCAGGACAGACTTGTTGACTTCCACAACGTGGTCAGGTTTACAAGACTAATGCCCCAGATTTGGGAAATGAGCTTTGCATTTCTACACTGTTATCACCCTCAAGTGTGTTTTCTCATCAGAGGGTGCTATAATGCAACAGGACAAGACTGTGTTTTTCATCAAGGAGAAGTTTATACATTAGTGCTTATCCTGTAAACCGTTGTATACCTCAATTCAGGCTGGGATTCAATCAAATGTGCATTGTTGATAAGTAACCTTTAAATGTAATTTACATGGCCTGATTGGTCTTGAGGTAATGCTAAATGTTCCATTGTCATACTGGCTGACAACATTCTTATCCCTTTGCTTGCTAGCTAGCCAACTACAGCTAACTTACAGTCACATCAAACAGTGCAGACAGAATAACAGTAGCTGCATTTTCATTTGTTTAAACTGTTTTCTAGTGACATTTATTTGGATACATCCATAACAATGAGCTAATGAGGCGCAATTTCGCCTGGCATAGAAAATGTGCTCTCTCGTCAGGACACTGTTGTTCAGAAGATCTAGTCAACAACACAGCTAATACAATCACTTCAAACTGAAGCTGGAAAGACTGCACACTAGCTGCAATTCATTTCCCTGTACCTTTTTCAATTTACATTTCTTTGTATATATCCATAAAAATGATGCCAGCTGATTCATGATTCAAGACTGGCTGAGAGAAGCTGCCTGTCTGTCTGGTCCTGACTCCCAACACGTTCCTCACTATAGGACAGCTGGAGATCGAATTTTAATATTGAAACAATGTTGCAAATGTCGGAGAGACAGACAGCAAGTTTATTACAAATCTCCACTGTTGAAAACTAAATGAATATCTATAATAAATGTGAGATAATGTCTAGATGCTTTTTATAGTGGAGATAAAGTTTATAAATTGCCTGGCTGGGCTGATGAGACGGTGGATTGCGCAGTCAGATGGAACAGACCAAATAGGCATTTTAACATCATAGATTTAGCAGGTGGTGACTTGTGGAAATGACTTTTAACCAATCAGCAATGTATGCAATGCACTTTTTAAAGGCAATATTCCTGAGTTCATAGTAAACCCTGCATATGTCATCTTAAATTACCTTTAAATAGAGTGTTGTCCAAATCCGTAATGAGCACAGTGAGGTGGCAGTTATCACTCTGCAGTTTCTAGTGATTCATCTAAACAGAGTAGAGGCAGAGTTGCCAGAATGGCCCTGGAAGCATGAATGGCCCATGAAGTGTAGCCAGAATGGTCCAAGCGTAGCCGGAATCACTCCTGGAAGCATAGACAGTCTTATTTTTAGGATTCTTCCTCTTAATCACATGACTAAACCAGCCAATATATATATATTTGTTTGTATAATTTTGTTTTGTTTTAAACACCATGGCATTGATCTCTGAAAAGTTTAGTATGTATGGAGAACAGTTCATAAAATGGTTTCATTCAAAATGTGTGCTCTCCTGCTCAAACACTAGATGGAGACAAAGTCTTATAAAAATTATGTCAAAAGCGCAGACAGAGGGACAAAAAAGCAGAGAGCTCCCAGAATATAATTACTTGCAGTAGAGTTGTGCTCATGTCTTTCCACCTCATCTTCTTCATATAAATAGAAAGAACCAGTCTGGCAGGTATTTTGTTGAAGTGGAAATGTACACCACTGTCATCAGCAGCGATGTATGCTGTCAAACTGGAAGAGCAGGAGTATGGCAAACAGAGAAAGGCGGTGGGGGAGTGTTAACCTTACATTGACTTTGGTGAGAAGTAAACAGAGAACCTTGAGATAATACAAATACACACATAAAAGCATAAACACATGGACATACGTGCACACGCACATACAGCCAAGCCTTAACCCTTAACCCTAACCCTTGACTGGTAATACTAGGCCTACTATTTACAGCAGTAGAGCTAGCCATAACCCTAATCCTAACCGCAAACTAGTAATACATTGTATTTACAGAAGTAGAGCTAGCCATACCACTAACCATACTGGTAGGACTTACAGCAGTAGAGCTAGCCATACCACTAACCATACTGGTAGTACTTACAGCAGTAGAGCTAGCCATACCACTAACCATACTGGTAGTACTTACAGCAGTAGAGGTAGCCATACCACTAACCATACTGGTAGTACTTACAGCAGTAGAGGTAGTCATAACCCTAACCATACTGGTAGTACTTACAGCAGTAGAGGTAGTCATAACCCTAACCATACTGGTAGTACTTACAGCAGTAGAGGTAGTCATAACCCTAACCATACTGGTAGTACTGACAGCAGTAGAGGTAGTCATAACCCTAACCATACTGGTAGTACTTACAGCAGTAGAGGTAGTCATAACCCTAACCATACTGGTAGTACTTACAGCAGTAGAGGTAGTCATAACCCTAACCATACTGGTAGTACTTACAGCAGTAGAGGTAGTCATAACCCTAACCATACTGGTAGTACTGACAGCAGTAGAGGTAGTCATAACCCTAACCATACTGGTAGTACTGACAGCAGTAGAGGTAGCCAGGCATTTGTGTGGAGGCCATGTGATAAGCTTCACTAAGAGTTATTTTTCCCTCCTTCTTCATAGGTTGCGATTATAGTGGTTTCTGATTGTGATATTCTGTGGCAGGGGAAGGGCCCAGAATACCCCATAGGAACCTCAGAAGAGCCTAAAAACTTAAACATGTTTAAAATGTACTCCCTCAGATGCATAATCTGTAGCCGATTACTATCCTATGCACTGACTGCCCATTTCAGCCTAAATAAATCTATAGAAAAGACAATTAGGTGGGAATACACAGAATATTTCCCCTGACAACCATCCTAATCACATCCAAACGAACACGCTCCTTCCAACTCTCTTAAACATACTTCCCTGCTTATAAATGGTCAAATATCCCTGGCAGTCTCGTGGTAATGTTCCCCTGATGTTTGTTCACCCCTCAGAGAAACAGGCTATAAACAGAACGCTCTCATTAATCTGAGCTCTATTACGGCTGGTGCTCCAGCTATTAAAATGAAAGTGATGCTAGAAAGATATTTATTTTGTACAGTTCTTAAATCACTAGAGAGGAGAGGCATGTGGTAATGTGCACGGAAAATGTTATGCCTTTTGACTTCAATATGCATAACAGAGATTGTAAGACAGTATTCAATCAACATGCATTGCATTGTTCGCACAATAGCATTTAACATACTTTTTTTTCCATTAGGAACTGTAGTCAACCTACCTCTTTGCTATAGGTACTATACACTAGACCTCAATGCACACCAGACCTAAATGCACCCAGTTTTCAGAAATAAGACATGGCGTGTATCTGTGTAGTTGAGCAAACAAACACTGCATAAACATTGCTAAGGGAGGTTCAGTTGGAATCTGGCCCAAAGTTTAGAACAATAGAAATTCCTTTGTATTATTGCCTGCATATTTTGAGAAAGGATGGGCAGGACGGTGACAGTTGATGAGGAAAAATACAAGAGATATGGTATGTGGGAGATGCTGTACAACACTATGTTCATTGTGCAGTGGCAGGAAAGCTATACTGAAAATACAGTTTTACCAAGCTTTCAATCACTTTACACTGAAAGAAGTTAAGCTACCATTGAGAAAAATATAGTTTACTTAACTAAAGTTACTTTGAAAAAGTATTTCTGTACATCAAAATGATCATTTAAATCTGAAAATGTCATACACTACAAAGAGTAAGAAAAGGGAAAGGGGGATACCTAGTCAGTTGTACAACAATGCATTCAACTGAAAAGTGTATTCCGCATTTAACCCAACACCTCTGAATCAGAGAGGTGTGGAGGGCTGCCTTAATCGACATCCCCGTCTTCGGCGTCCGGGGAGAACAGATCACGTTGGGTTCATATGTTAACATGTGTCATTTAGCCTGTTAAATACAAAAATGATGTTTCAAGTGAGAGTTAGGCATGTCTGATGCCGAAAAAGAAAGGAAATTATTGCCTGCTGCCTACTTGCAAACATATAAAAAATACGGCCAGCTCTAGGAAAAGTCTTGATGGTTCTAAACTTCTTCCATTTAAGAATGATGGAGGCCACTGTGATCTTAGGGACCTTCAATGCTGCAGACATTTTTTGGTACCCTTCACCAGATTTGTTCCTCTGAGCTCTACAGACAATTCCTTTGACCTCATGGCTTGGTTTTTGCTATGACATGCACTGTCAACTATACAGCGTATACCGTGCTGAACGTCCACTATACAGATTAAATAGAACCAATGATCCTCCTTGAGATGTTTCTACAACTTGATTGAAGTCCACCTGTGGTAAATTCAATTGATTGGACATGATTTGGAAAGGCACACACCTGTCTATATAAGGTCCCACAGTTGACAGTGCATGTCAGAGCAAAAACCTATATGCCTGCTCCATCTGAAATTAACTTTTCATTTCTATCTCGATACAGATTGAATAGAGCCCTTAGTAGCGGAAGGGGTTTCTTGTTTGAACCTAAATCAGCCTGAGGTACCTGACATCCAGCTTATGGTCAAAATGTGCACACTGGCTGAGTATTTACATGCAGCCTCCCTTTGGGCAATCCTTTTACTCTGAAAACCTACAAGGTCATCAGACAGACTGCTACATTGTTATGTTCTACTGAAAGTCATTTTTGAAATAACACACACCACACAGGAGAGGAATAGCTCAACACGAATCTTCCAACATCAGTATGGTTTCTCTGTAAATGTTTAAGGTTTAAATCATTTCAATGCCAGTAGACCTACAACAACAGCATACTGTGGTAGACTAGCAAACACAGGTCTTGGAATTGGATTCCTGCTTGATGAATTAACTTAGCAGCAGTAGTTGGTCCTTATACAACTAGCCAATACTAAGCAGATAGACTCATTCCAGCCTTGACGAGACGAGGGGCTTTAATACATCAATTATTGATCGTCGCCAGGCACATTAATTTGCATGACATCGCTCCTCAGCCGTGCCAAGCAAACAATTCTTTATTCATGAAGTTGGAGAAAGCGGTCGTGTAAGAATAGGCAGAGGAGAGGGATAATGTGTGTAGTGTTCACAATGATTTAGCTTTTCTTACCTGTTATGAGTTCCTCATGAGATTCATGAATATCAGCTAGAGGAGCAGAGGAGATTTTCTACAAGGTGGAGCACTAGCTCTTGCATATTGTGAAAGCTTGCATGTTATCTGTGAGTGTGAATGTAATTTCAAACTAGGAATTATACTTCATCCGTGAAAACAATGTTTGAAGAGACTTCTTTTTCTACAGTTTCTAGCATGTAGGCTACAGGGGTCATTCCAGACCAGACAATAACCTTTTCACACGAAACCACGAGGATGGTGCATCATTAGGGTACTGGTTATTTGGTGCAGCTGCTAGATTCTGCAAAAATAGATAGGGGAGCTGACACGAATGCTTGTTATCATGCTTGTTACGAAGTTCAAGTTTACAAAAAAAATCATCAATTTTGTGTTTTGTTTCTTCTCAGATGCATTCACTTCAGTTACAACTGTCACAAGGTTATCTTTCATAGACAGATGTTCTGGATGTTCAAGATCACAACGTTTGGAGGCTCAATAGGCTCTAATTACCTACCTGGGAATTTACTCTTCAAAATTACCACTCAATGTTGGCCCTAGCACTATCCCCCAAAAGTGTACATTCTGGGTTAACTTGAAACAGATATACAGTGGGGCAAAAACGTATTTAGTCAGCCACCAATTGTGCAAGTTCTCCCACTTAAAAAGATGAGAGAGGTCTGTAATTTTCATCATAGGTACACTTCAACTATGACAGACAAAATGAGAAAAAAAATCCAGAAAATCACATTGCAGGATTTTTAATTAATTTATTTGCAAATTATGGTGCAAAATAAGTATTTGGTCAATAACAAAAGTTTCTCAATACTTTGTTATATACCCTTTGTTGGCAATGACAGAGGTCAAACGTTTTCCTTTCGTCTTCACAAGGTTTTCACACACTGTTGCTGGTATTTTGGCCCATTCCTCCATGCAGATCTCCTCTAGAGCAGTGATGTTTTGGGACTGTTGCTGGGCAACACAGACTTTCAACTCCCTCCAAAGATTTTCTATGGGGTTGGCCACTCCATGACCTTGAAATGCTTCTTACGAAGCCACTCCTTCGTTGCCCGGGCGGTGTGTTTGGGATCATTGTTATGCTGAAAGATCCAGCAATGTTTCATCTTCAATGCCCTTGCTGATGGAAGGAGGTTTTCACTCAAAATCTCACGATACATGGCCCCACGGATCAGTCATCCTGGTCCCTTTGCAGAAAACCAGCCCCAAAGCATGATGTTTCCACCCCCATGCTTCACAATAGGTATGGTGTTCTTTGGATGCAACTCAGCATTCTTTGTCCTCCAAACACGACGAGTTGAGTTTTTACCAAAAGGTTATATTTTGGTTTCATCTGACCATATGACATTCTCCCAATCTTCTTCTGGATCATCCAAATGCTCTCTAGCAAACTTCAGACGGGCCTGGACATGTACTGGCAGGGGGACACGTCTGGCACTGCAGGATTTGGTGGTAGGCTTTGTTACTTTGGTCCCAGCTCTCTGCAGGTCATTCACTAGGTCCCCCCCGTGTGGTTCTGGGATTTTTTTTCCCCATTCTTGTGATCATTTTGACCCCATGGGGTGAGATCTTGCGTGGAGCCTCAGATCGAGGGAGATTATCAGTGGTCTTGTATGTCTTCCATTTCCTAATAATTGCTCCCAAAGTTGATTTCTTCAAACCAAGCTGCTTATCTATTGCAGATTCAGTCTTCCCAGCCAGGTGCAGGTCTACAATTTTGTTTCTGGTGTCCTTTGACCGCTCTTTGGTCTTGGCCATAGTGGAGTTTGGAGTGTGACTGTTTGAGGTTGTGGACAGGTGTCTTTTATACTGATAACAAGTTCAAACAGGTGCCATCAATACAGGTAACGAATGGAGGAAAGAGGAGCCTCTTAAAGAAGAAGTTACAGGTCTGTGAGAGCCAGAAATCTTGCTTGTTTGTAGGTGACCAAATACCTATTTTCCACCATAATTTGTAAATAAATTCATAAAAAATCCTACAATGTGATTTTCTGGATTTTTTTTCTCATTTTGTCTGTCATAGTTTAAGTGTACCTATGATGAAAATTACAGGCCTCTCTCATATTTTTAAGTCGGAGAACTTGCACAATTGGTGGCTGACTAAATACTTTTTTGCCCCACTGTAGATGAGTTGGTTGTTTAGCAACAAAACCAATACGTGCGCAACTATGAGGCAAAACAGCCGGGCTTGGCTTGGATTGTTGATGTAAAACATAAAGTTGCACAATGAGCACTTGTCTCTCAAATACACTGTTATAGTTGTTGGTTAGCTAGCAAGCTAGCATTTATTTTTGCCATAAGCATATACGTGACAGTCAAAAACACCTCAAAACAAGACATGGTATCAAGAACAAGATCAAATGAGCTGAAACGAACCATTTTCGATTCACTACATGGCAGTTTCTAGTCATTGTTGCTAGCTATCTGGCCATCCAGAACCATAACAACACATTGCCTTCTGTCCCATAAAACGCACATAGATTTCTTGACATTGTCTCCTAACCCGTCTGTAGGTCAACCTCACTGACTGGGATCTGTCATCCCAGTGTCATCCCAAATTACAATTTGTTTTTACACTTTACCATTATGGCAACTTGTACCTCCTTGCCATCTAAGTGGGAGGATATACACACTAGTACACCATAGAGTACATGTACCATCTGCCTAAGTACAATGTTATTACTAGGTGTTACACTTCATTTTAACTAGCTAAATCCTGTGTATCTTGAGGGGTACTTACTTGTAATAATATGTATTTATATATTACATTTCCCATCCTAACAGCCTGGCCCTCATTTTAGAGCTTCTGGAAGCGCAATCCAAGTGGGATGATAATCACTAGTACAACACAGAGTACATGTAATATCTGCCTAAGTACAATGTAATTACTAGATGTTACACAGGCTGTAGCTAGTTAAAATGAAGTGTATCTTGAGGGGTATTTACTTGTAATTATTGTGTACCTATATAGTACGCTACCTGCATAGCCAAGCTCCCTGCCATCCAGGACCTCTGTACCAGGCGGTGTCAGAGGAAGGCCCTAAATTGTCAAAGACTCCAGCCACATAAGTCATAGACTGTTCTCTCTGCTACCGCACGGCAAGCGATACCGGAGCGCCAAGTCTGGGACCAAAAGGTTCCTGAACAGCTTCTACCCCCAAGTCAACAGACTACTGAACAGTTGATCAAATGGCTACCCTGACTATTTGCATTGACCCTCTTTTTATTTGCACTGACTCTTGCACCAGCTCTATGTATACTCACTGGACTCTACCCACACACTCCAACATACTACACTGACACTCCAACACACAGAGACTACATAACCTCACACACACACACACTGACCCCCACCCTCCCAATATGTTTATTATATTCTGATTGCCTAGTAATTTTTACCCCTACATAAATGTACCCAAGCACATTGACCTATGAGAAATTACCATGTACTTACTGTTGTAATGTACGCTGAGAGTCGGGAAGCAAGTTCAGGGAGTGAATACATTTCATTAATAAATAAACAAAACAAGAAACACAACAGCGCACCGACATGAAACAGGAACAATGACGACTGGGGAAGAAACCAAAAGGAGAGACATATAAAGGGCAGGTAATCAAGGAGGTGATGGAGTCCAGGTGAGTGTCAATATGCGCATAACGCTAGTGACAGGTGTGCACCCTAACGAGCAGCCTGGTGACCTAGAGGCCGGAGGGAGCAAACATGACAGTACCCCCTCCCCGATGTGCGGCCCCAGCCACAGGATGCCGACCAAGATGACAATCCGGAGGATCAGGAGCTGACCGGTCACCTCTGCTGAGGCGCGGGAACCTGTTGATCCGGCTGAGGTGCGGGAGCATGACGATCTAGAGCGCCGGAGAGAGAGCATATGTGACAGTATCCCCTCCCGGCGCGTTCGGCTCCAGCCGCAGGATGCCAACCAAAGGGACGATCACGGGGATCCGGAGCGGACCAGTCGCCTCAACCTGAGGAACCGGCTGTGGCATGAGAGCCTGATGAGCAGGCTGAGACCTCCCCGGTTGCCTCAGTTCACCAGCTAAGGCATGGGAGCCTATCGAGCCAGCTGAGGCATGGCAGCCTGTCGAGCCAGCTGAGGTATGGCAACCTGTCGAGCCAGCTGAGGCAGGGGAACCCGACAAACAGGCTGAGGCCTCTCAGGTAGCTCCGGTTCGACACTCGGAACCGGAATCACCTCCAAAACCAAAACAAACAAGAAAAAAACACTCCCTGATGTTTCCCTTTGTTGAGTCTTCATTCTGTAACGATGTACCCTGAGAGTCGGGAAGCAAGTTCAGGGAGTGAATACATTTAATTAATAAATGAACAAAACACGAACAGCGCACCAACATGAAACAGATACAGGAAACAATGACGACTGGGGAAGAAGCCAAAGGGAGTGACATATAAAGGGCAGGTAATCAAGGAGGTGATGGAGTCCAGGTGAGTGTCATTATGCTGGTGACAGCATAATCGCCATAACGAGCAGCCTGGTAACCGGAGAGGGAGCACACGTGATAACTGTTCTACTCATTACCAAGGGAAAACACCTACAAACAAAAGATGAGCTTCAACTTTACCCAACGTTTTTGCAACATGTAAAAATACCTTACATTTAATAAGGAGTGTAATTGTTGGATTAATTACTTGATGAATTAGATTAAACAAAGATATAGGCCTACTCAATAACATAAAATAACTATTTGGTGACAAATCTGAGGACTATAGTAAGTATGGTGAGTACCATAACTAGCAAACGTTAGCTAATTCAGAGAAAACGGGATTGTCTTTCCTCCCCTTTTTAACATTACAAGGAACAATGGAAATCGACAACGTCTGTCTTCATAATTGTTTTTCTTGTAAGAATTTTCCCATCCTGGAGTCAGACCTTGTGGGAATCTGTGGTAGAGAAGAAGAATGTATGACAATTTACCAAAGCCACTCTACAATTAGCCTACTAGCTAGATATCTAGCTATCATCAGAGACGGTATTAGAAGCCTTCCTCCGATATCTCTGCTAGTCATCATCATTATCATGATATCGATCATTTAGGGTTTAGGCTTATACAGTAGCTCGGCCTAGCTACCTAGTTGTTGTGTTATCCAGTTAGCTAGATAGCACTTACCTTCTCTCTCCTGTGTGGATGTTTTTTTTGTCTCGTCTACAACACTTTGTTTCTTTAGTGCCAATGTCTGGATTTTGCACAAAACCTTGTTTTTCAGTTGGCTAACACATGTAACATGGTTTGTGCAGGCTGAAAAATTGTGCATTCAGATGCCATCGGAAATGTGAGCATTTGTAAGTGTGGTGAAAAGCATTCGTTGTTTCACCTCTGTAATTACAGACTGCAATTACCACCAGTTTGTTGTTAGTACAGTGTAACAATTAATTATTATAATTAATTACAATACTTGTTAGTGTAATTACATATTAAAATTAAGTGTTAAAGATTTGCTGTATACAGTGCAGATTCCTGCAGAGTAACTCTTCCTTTCCTTGATCCCTCCACCCAATCAAATTCTCTGTCTGTCAGATCTAATGGTCTAATGCCCCACAGTCTCATCTTCCCTCTGATCACGTCTGCTCTCTTACCCCTCTCTGTACCCTGGAACCACTGGGTCCTACAGTACATGAAAACAATTTATACAATCTTTCTCCTGAGGGCAGCAAAATCACCTTGCGATCCTCCAACCCCCATCACCCTTTGAATCGTGTCCGATCGAGCCCTGATGGGTAAGCTTGAGGGGACCAGGGAGGTCTCAATCTGTGATGCTGGACAGCAGTACGTGTGCAGCATGGAGAAGGAAGGAAGGACAGGGCACTCTAATTTCCTGGTTGGAAAAAGCCTGGGGTGGGCTGCTCTCATCTCCAGGGGGGCATGGAGGGAGAGGGATGGCCCTATATGACTAAATCACCACCCTGACCTACGACCCATACTGTGGTGACTTAGGGTGATGGTACTGCACAGTGTATGGACACACACAGACAAGCACGCAAACACACATAAACACACAGATACATCATTGACATCACCATGGTAATAACAGAGATGACCCCAATCAAGACGAGGAAAAAGGAAACACATCACATTCCGTCACCAAGTCTACATTTTATTCCCTTTGCCATTGTACCCTCCTGATTACATGGCATTGGAGGTTGATCACTTGTAATTGAGTCCAGCAGAGGTGCAGATTAATAGCACAAATCACTGTGTAAAAGACTGTCATGGGGAGGGCACTGTCAGGGTTCAGGGAACCTGGTTACAAATAGGATTGGTTTTCTTTCAATTACTTTATCTGAGCTTGATTGACCTTGCTTGGGCACAATGGAACCAATGAAATAAACCCAAAAAGAACAAACCCAGCCCGGCCAGACAGGCTCAATCAATTAAAATGTCAAAGAAACTGAAAGAAAACCAATACTATTTGAACCAGCAGGTCTGGTCTAATGTCTGGGTCTGTGATCTCCAGGGTGAGTAGCGAGCCAGGGCTAATTTGAGTTTCCAATCTGTGATTTACTAGGGAGGAAATTCAGACCTGAGTTAAGCATGTGTAAATGTAACTTTATTCCTTTTTTGCACTTTTCTCTTTAACAGTATTCTAACCTAGAATTTAAGCATGGGGAAATGATCAGTGCCAGCAAGATGCACGTTTGGTGTGGAGATCAAAGAAATGGAGGCGTGTGAAGGTGTGTCTACAGACCACGAAAAAGGTTGAGCGAACCTACCATTTCCAAGTGGAAAAAGCATCTTTCTTTTATCCGATAGAAACAACAGCATTCTCCATGCACTGTAATTTATAAATTGATAAAAGCGAATGATAAGAGCTAGGTAAATGAGCAATCCGTTTGAAGAAGGGGATTGTAAGGCTGACGTTTTATGTGTCCCCATCTTTGGAGAATAAAATAGATGACCTACGTGGAAGATTAAACTACCAACTGGACATTCAAAACTGTAATATCTTATGCTTCACGGAGTCATGGCTGAACAATGACACTATCAACATACAGCTGGCTGGTTATACGCTGTACCTGCAGGACTATGTATTTCTGTAAGTAACAGCTGGTGCACAATATCTAAGGAAGTCTCGAGCTATTGCTCGCCTGAGGTAGAGTATATCATGATAAGCTGTAGACCACACTATCTACCTAGAGTTTTCAACTGTATTTATCATAGCTGTTAACATACCACCACAGACTGAGGCTAGCACGAAGACTAGAGGTCGACCGATTATGATTTTTCAACGCCGATACCGATTATTGGAGGGCCAAAAAAATCTGATACCGATTAATCGGCCGATTTTTATATATTTATTTGTAATAATGACAATAACAACAATACTGAATGAACAATGAACACTTTTATTTGAACTTAATATAATACATCAACAAAATCAATTTAGTCTCAAATAAATAATGAAACATGTTCAATTTGGTTTAAATAATGCAAAAACACAGTATTGGAGAAGAAAGTAGTAAAGTAAAGGTGCAATATGTGCCACGTTAAAAAGCTAACGTTTAAGTTCCTTGCTCAGAACATGAGAACATATGAAAGCTGGTGGTTCCTTTTAAAATGAGTCTTCAATATTTCCAGGTAAGAAGTTTTAGGTTGGAGTTATTATAGGACTATATCTCTCTATACCATTTGTATTTCATGTACCTTTGACTATTGGTTGTTCTAATAGGTACTTTAGTTTTGCCAGCCTAATCTCGGGAGTTGATAGGCTTGAAGTCCTAAACAGTGCAATGCTTGAAGCACAGCGAAGAGCTGCTGGCAAATGCAGGAAAGTGCTGTTTGAATGAATGCTTACGAGCCTGCTGCTGCCTACCACCGCTCAGTCAGACTGCTCTATCAAATCTTAGACTTAATTATAATATAATCACACACAGAAATACGAGCCTTACACAGAACCCAAACCGGCTGCGTGAGTGTGCCATTGTGCATACATTTATTTTATCCCCCTACACCAAACGTGATCACGACACGCAGGTTAAAATATCAAAACTAACTCTGAACCAATGACATTAATTTGGGGACAGGTCGAAAAGCATTAAACATTTATTGCAATTTAGCTTGCACTTGCTGGCTAATTTGTCCTATTTAGCTAGCTTGCTGTTGCTAGCTAATTTGTCCTGGGATATAAACATAAGGTTGTTATTTTACCTGAAATGCACAAGGTCCTCTACTCCGACAATTAATCCACACATAAAAACGGTCAAACGAATCATTTCTAGTCATCTCTCCTCCTTCCAGGCCTTTTCATTGTTTAACTTATATGGTAATTGGCATCTAAACTTTCATAGTATTACCACGAAAACCAGCAAACAGTTCTCTTTCAATCACCCCCGTGGGTATAAGCTTCTATAAACCAATGAGAAGATGGGAGACGCAGGCCTTGCAGTGCGATCTGCGTCAGAAATAGGAATGACTCCTATTTTAGCCCTTGGCAACGCAGACACTCGTTGGCGTGTGCGAGCAGTGTGGGTGCAATAAAAAGCAATAACATACATTCCTACATATTCCTACAGACGCGAGCAGTGTGGTCAAGGTATAAGGTCATTAATATGGTCAAATCCAGAAACTATCATTTCGAAAACAAAACGTTTATTCTTTCAGTGAAATAAGGAACAGATTTTATCTAACGGATGGCATAAACTTCTGTGTATTGATTTTAAGAAAGGCATTGATATTTTCCAAATGTGCTTTTGTTAAATCAACCCTCATTTGGTGAAGTTGGCTGTCTTTGTTAGGAAGAAATGGTCTTCACACATTTCGCAACGAGCCAGACGGCCCAAACTGTTGCATATACCCTGACTCTGTTGCACAGAACACAATGGAAGTGACACAATTTTCCAAGTTAAAAGAAATTCATGTTTGCAGACAACATTAACAAAATATGCAGGTTTAAAAATATATACTTGTGAATTGATTTTAGGAAAGGTGTTGATGGTTATGGTTACGTACACATTGGTGCAACGACAGTGCTCTTTTCGCGAATGCGCTTGTTAAATCACCCGTTTGGCGAAGTAGGCTGTGATTAAATGATAAATGAACAGGCACCACATCAATTATATGCAACGCAGGACAAGCTAGATAAACTAGTAATATCATCAACCATGTGTAGTTAACTAGTGATTATGTTAAGATTGATTGTTTTTTATAAGATAAGTTTAATGCTAGCTAGCACCTTACCTTTCCTTCATGCTGCACTCGCATAACAGGTAGTCAGCCTGCCACGCAGTCTCCTCGTGGAGTGCAATGTAATCGGCCATAATCGGTGTCCAAAAATGCTGATTACCGATTGTTATGAAAACTTGAAATCAGCCCTAATTAATCGACCATTCAGATTAATCGGTCGACCGCTAAGACAGCAGTGAATGAGTTGTATTCCGCCATAAGCAAATAAGAAAACGCTCACCCAGAGGCGGCGCTCCTAGTAGCCGGGGACTTTAATGCAGGGAAACTTAAATCCGTTTAGCTCAATAAAAAGTGGTCAGATGAAGCAGATGCTAAGCTACAGGACTGTTTTGCTAGCGCAGACTGGAATATGTTCCGAGATTCCTCGAATGGCATTGAGGACTACACCACATCAGTCATTGGCGTCATCAATAAGTGCATCGATGACATCGTTCCAACAAAATTATGGATTACAGGCAACATCCACACTGAGCTAAAGGCTAGAGCTGACACTTTCAAGGAACGAGACTCTAACCCGGAAGCATATAAGAAATGCCGCTATGCCCTCCGACGAACCATCAAACAGGCAAAGCGTCAATATAGGACTAAGATCGAATCGTACTACACTTGCTCTGATGCTTGGCAGATGTGGCAGGGCTTGCAAACCATTACAGACTACAAAGGTAAGCACAGCCGAGAGTTGCCCAGTGACACAAGCCTACCAGACAAGCTAAAACAACTTCTATGCTCGCTTCGAAGCAAATAACACTGAAACAATTATAAGAGCACCAGCTGTTCCGGAAGACTGTGTGACCGCGTTCTCCGCAGCCAATGTGAGTAAGACCTTTAAAAAGGTCAACATGCACAAGGCCGTGGGGCCAGACGGATTACCAGGACGTGTAGTATGAGCATGCGCTAACCAATTGGTAAGTGTCACTGGAGCTCCCCAGGGGTGCATGCTCAGTCCCCTCCTTTACTTCCTGTTCACCCACGACTGCATGGCCAGGCACGACTCCAACACCATCATTAAGTTTGCTGACGACACAACATTGGTAGGCCTGATCACCGACAACGATGAGACAGCCTATAGGGAGGAGGTCAGAGACCTGGCCGGGTGGTGCCAGAATAACAACCTATCCCTCAATGTAACCAAGACTACGGAGATGATTGTGGACTACAGGAAAAGGAGCACCGAGCACGTCCCCATACTCATCGACAGGGCTGTAGTGGAGCAGGTTGAGAGCTACAAATTCCTTGGTGTCCACATCAACAACAAACTAGATTGGTTCAAACACACCAAGACAGTCGTGAAGAGGGCACGACAAAGCCTATAGGTAACCAATGGTTACCCGGACTATTTGCATTGTGCCCCCCCTCTTTTTAGGAAACTAAAAAGATTTGGCATGGGTCCTGAGATCTCAAAGGTTCTACAGCTGCAACATCAAGAGCATCCTTTTTTTTTTTTTTACCCCTTTTTCTCCCCAATTTCGTGGTATCCAATTGTTGTAGTAGCTACTATCTTGTCTCATTGCTACAACTCCCGTACGGGCTCGGGAGAGACGAAGGCTGAATGTCATGCGTCCTCCGATACACAACACAACCAGCCGTACTGCTTCTTAACACAGCGCGCATCCAACCCGGAAGCCAGCCGCACCAATGTGTCGGAGGCTACACCGTGCACCTGGCAACCTTGGCTAGCGCGCACTGCGCCCGGCCCGCCACAGGAGTCGCTGGTGCGCGATGAGACAAGGAGATCCCTACCGACCAAACCTAACCCGGACGATGCTAGGCCAATTCGCCCCACGGGCTTCCCGGTCGCGGCCGGTTACGACAGAGCCTGGGCGCGAACCCAGGGACTCTGATGGCACAGCTGGCACTGCAGTACAGCGCCCTTAACCACTGCGCCACCCGGGAGGCCCATCGAGAGCATCCTGACCGGTTGCATCACTGCCTGGTACAGCAATTGCTCGGCCTCCGACCGCAAGGCACTTCAGAGGGTAGTGCGTACGGCCCAGTACATCACTGGGGCAAAGCTGCCTGCCATCCAGGACCTCTACACCAGGCAGTGTCAGAGGAAGGCCTTAAATTGTCAAAGACCCCAGCGACCTCAGTCATAGACTGTTCTCTCTATTACCGCATGGCAAGCGGTACCGGAGTGCCAAGTCTAGGACAAAAAGGCTGCTCAACAATTTTTACCCCCAAGCCATAAGACTCCTGAACAGGTAACCAATGGTTACCCGGACTATTTGCATTGTGCCCCCCCTCCCCCCAGCCCCTCTTTTACGCTGCTGCTACTCTCTGTTTATCTTATATGCATAGTCACTTCAACTATACATTCATGTACATACTACCTCAATTGGCCCGACCAACCAGTGCTCTCGCACATTGGCTAACCGGGCTGACTGCATTGTGTCCCACCACCCGCCAACCCCTCTTTTTACGCTTCTGCTACTCTCTGTTCAACATATATGCACAGTCACTTTAACGATACCTATATGTACATACTACCTCAATAACCCTGACTAACAGGTGTATGTATAAAGCCTTGCTACTCTTTTTTCAAATGTCTTTCTACTGTTTTATTTCTTTACTTACCCAAACACACACACACACACACACACACACACACACACACACACACACACACCTCTTTTTGGCACCATTGGTTAGAGCCTGTAAGTAAGCATTTCACTGTTAGGTTTACACTTGTTGTATTCGGCGCATGTGACAAATACACTTTGATTTGATTTGATTAACTGACATTTTCAACCTCTCCCTGTCCGAGTCTGTAATACCAATGTGCTTTAAGCAGACCACCATAGTCCCTGTGCCCAAGAACACTAAGGTAACCTGCCTAAATAACTTCCGACCCGTAGCACTCACGTCTGTAGCCACGAAGTGCTTTTAAAGGCTTGCATTGGCTCACATTAACACCATTATCCCAGAAACCCTAGACCCACTCCAATTTGCATACCACCCCAACAGATCCTCAGATGATGCAATCTCTATTGCACTCCACACTGCCCTTTCCCAACTGGACAAAAGGAACACCTATGTGAGAATGCTATTCAGCTCAGTGTTCAACACCATAGGGCCTCAAAGCTCATCAATAAGCTAAGTCCCCTCCTGTACTCTCTGTTCACTCATGACTGCACGGCCAGGCACAACTCCAACACCATCATTAAGTTTGCAGATGACACAACAGTGGTAGGCTTGATCACGACAACTACGATACAGCCTACAGGGAGGAGGTCAGAGACCTGGCCATGTGGTGCCAGGACAACAACCTCTCCCTCAACGTAATCAAGACAAAGGAGATGATTGTGGACTACAGATAAAAGAGGCCCGAGCACGCCCCCATTCTCAGTGACGGGGCTGCAGTGGAGCAGGTTGAGAGCTTCAAATTCCTTGGTGTCCACATCACCAACAAACTAACATGGTCCAAACACACCAAGATAGTCGTGAAAGGGGGCATGACAAAACCCATTCTCCCTCAGGAGACTAAAATGATTTGGCATGGGTCCTCAGATCCTTAAAATGTTCTACAGCTGCACCATTGAGAGCATCCTGTTGCATCACTGCCTGGTATGGCAACTCCTCGGCCTTCGACCGCAAGGCACTACAGAGCTCCCTGCCATCCAGGACCTCTGTACCAGGCGGTGTCAGAGGAAGGCTCTAAAAATTGTCAAAGGCTCCAGTCACTCTAGTCAGACTGTTCTCTCTGCTACCGCATGGCAAGCGATACCGGAGCGCCAAGTCTAGGTTCAAGAGGCTTCCAAACAGCTTCTACCCCCAAGCCATAAGACTCCTGAACATCTAATCAAATAGCTACCCAGACTATTTGCATTGCCCCTCCTTTTACACCGCTGCTACTCTCTGTTGTTATCATCTATGCATAGTCACTTTAACAACTCTACCTACATGTACATATTACCTCAACTAACCGGTGCCCCCGCATACCTGTACCGGTACCCCCCTGTATATGGTCTCCCTATTGTTATTTTACTGCAGCTCTTTAATTACTTGTTACTTTTATTTCTTATTCTTATCCGTATTTTTTAAAACTGCATTGTTGGTTAGGGGCTTGTAAATAAGCATTTCACTGTTGTATTCGGCGCATGTGCCTAATACAGTTTGATTTGATTTTAGAGGATTTTTCCTTATGATCCCTGGAGACCACTGTGAATGTCACAGCCTACTAGGAGTGGTGGGTTGGAATCAGGCGCAGAGAGCAGGGTTCAAAAAACGAAACTAATAAGACAAAACCAACAGACAAACGAAAAAGGGTTCGGTAGCGGCTAGTAGGACGGTGACGATGACCGCCGAGCACCGACCGAACAGGCAGGGGAGCCAACTTCGGCGGAAGTCCGTGACAGTGAAACCAGTCATATGGCAGCAAACTGAATGTCATATCAACATGATATTGTATTGCGGCCCTTTTTCCACAGTGAAGTAGGCTATAAATAGCTGTGCCTATATTCAGTGTTTTAATTGTATGCCCTCATAATTTGTTAGGAGGAAATTTGGAGACCCAAGCTGTAGGCTTCTGTTGATTTATTGCTTTAAAATATTGGCCGGGTCAATGGCCGACCGGGATGGGTTAAAGACAAGTGAAGTCTGGGTCGAAGCCTTATGAGGCTGGCTCAAAGGCCGGGACAAAGACTAGTGGGGCCGAGTCGGGGCAGAGCGCTGGGGGAAGTGAGTGAGTGACTTACAGGAGCAATTAGGGTTAAGTGCCTTGCTCAAGGTTCCATCAACCTATTTTTCACCTAGTCATCTCTGGGATTCAAACCAGTGTCCTTTCAGTTTCTCGTCCAGCGATCTTAATTGCTAGGCTACCTATGGGAGAGCACTCTTGAGAATGGGCCGCAGACACGCGGAGGTGAATAATGTCTTCAAACCTGACCTGGCTGGTTTGGCGGGAAGGAATTGTCAGGAAGGCAGGTAGCTTGCTAGTCCTTGATGTGAGTGTTGTGTTCCACACTGATTGTCTAGTATAGCATCCATGATTCGTATAATGGATTGGATAGTCTATTTTGTTGATGTGTTTTTGTCAGAAATTACTAGGTGATGTGGGGGTTCTATTTCCGTTGTATTTTGAGATGCTACTTGTTGAGATAAACGTCAGCCTTAACTAAGAACAAGTGTTGTTTTTTACATATCAGATTAGTTGCAACAGCGAGAAACAAAAGTTAGAGGTTTAGTGAACAAGACCTGATGGGAGTGGGTGCGAAATGCAACAAAATATTACAATAACAGGAACTGGGTAGGGTGAGTGTATATACAGGCATTGATTGGTGATGGGAGGAGTAGTAAACTGATTGATTAGTGGGAGGGGAGGAGTTGTAAATGTTTCAGGTGTGGTCTTTCCCTCCAAACTTTAGCTAAGTTACACATAACACCATGAAGCTGAGCTGCTGCTGTGGGATGTAGATGTACAGATAGCAGCTCTGTCTCACTGACAGGAGATCAGAGTGTTTGCGATCTCTCCCTGCATGCCTGCTGTGATTCACACCACTGACAGGATATTAAACCAGCTCACCCACCGGCACTTCCCAGTCTGTCTGCCGCTGACCTGATCTCCTCCTCTCCTCTCCAGATTCTTAAACATAATTTTCTCCTTCACCACCATATGGAACAGAAGTGAAGAGCAGCTCTCTGATTTAAATAATTCCCCTCGCGCAGTGCATTCTCCATTCCTGTGGTGTGGCTGGCCTAATGATGTCCTTGGTAGTAATTATAATGTCATACTGATCCATTGACCACCATCGTCCTCTAGTCTACACCCCAAGCACTGTTTTATTTTTTATTTTTTTATTTCACCTTTATTTAACCAGGTAGGCTAGTTGAGAACAAGTTCTCATTTACAACTGCGACCTGGCCAGGATAAAGCAAAGCAGTGCGACACAAACAACAACACAGAGTTACACATGGAATAAACAAACATACAGACAATAACACAATAGAAAAAAGTCTATATACAGTGTGTGCAAATGAGGTAAAATAAGGGAGTTAAGGCAATAAATAGGCCATAGTGGCGAAATAATTACAATTAAACACTGGAGTGATAGATGTGCAGAAGACGAATGTGCAAGTAGAGATACTGGGGTGCAAAGGAGCAACAAACAAAAAATAACAGTATGGGGATGAGGTAGTTGGATGGGCTATTTACAGGTGCAGTGATCTGTAAGCTGCTCTGACAGCTGGTGCTTAAAGTTAGTGAGGGAGATATGAGTCTCCAGCTTCAGTGATTTTTGCAATTCGTTCCAGTCATTGGCAGCAGAGAACTGGAAGGAAAGGCGGCCAAAGGAGGAAGTGGTGGGTAGTATATGGGACTTTGGTGACAAAGTGGATGGCACTGTGATAGACTGCATCCAATTTGCTGAGTAGAGTGTTGGAGGCTATTTTGTAAATGACATCGCCGAAGTCAAGGATCGGTAGTATAGTCAGTTTTACGAGGGTATGTTTGGCAGCATGAGTGAAGGATGCTTTGTTGCGAAATAGGAAGCCGATTCTAGATTTAATTTTGGATTGGAGATGCTGTCAGAGTCTATCTAGAGGATAGCGAAGGAGTCATGCGCAGGACACAGGTAAGAGTAAAACCACTGTATTTACTCCATCCGAGAACGGAACAAAAATCCAGTTATAAAACAAATACAAAACAGGATACGAACTCCAACACACGAAAGACAATCATGCACAAAACAGAAAGGGAAACCAGCGGGTTAAATAAGGAACATAATCATGAGATGGGAACCAGGTGTGTAAAACAGACAAAACAAAAGGAACAATTAAACATGGATCGGTGGCAGCTAGAAAGCCGGTGACGTCAACCGCCGAACACCGCGCAAACAAGGAGAGGGAACAACTTCGGTGGAAGTCGTGACAGATGCTTAATGTGAGTCTACAGTTTATAGTCTAATCAGACACCTACGTATTTGTAGATGTCCACATATTCTAAGTCAGAGCCGTCCAGAGTAGTGATGCTGGACTGGTGGGCAGGTGCTGGTAGGGTCAGAAGTATACCGAATAGTGTCGTCTGTGTAGAGGTGGATCAGAGAATCCCCAGCAGCAAGAGCGACATCATTGATGTATACAGATAAAAGAGTTGACCTAAGAATTGAACCCTGTGGCACCCCCATAGAGACTGCGAGAGGTCCAGACAACAGGCCCTCCGATTAGACACACTGAACTCTGTCTGAGAAGTAGTTGGTGAACCAGGCGAGGCAGTAATTTGAGAAACCAAGGCTGTGGAGTCTCCCGCTAAGAATGTGGTGATTGACAGAGTCGAAATCCTTGGCAAGGTCTATGAATACAGCTGCACAGTATTGTCTCTTATCGATAGAGGTTATGATATTGTTTAGGACCTTGAGCGTGGCTGAGGTGCGCCCATGACCAGCTCGGAAACCAGATTGCATAGCGGAGAAGGTATGGTGGGATTCTAAATGGTCGGTGATCTGTTTGTTAATCTTAGGGCTGAAATCCCGTTAACGGGATTGATATGACAACAGCCAGTGAAAGTACAGAGCTCCAAATTCAAACAACAGAAATCTCATAATTAAAATTCCTCAAACATACATGTACCGTATACCATTTTAAAGGTAATCTTGTTGTTAATCCCACCAATGTGTCTGATTTCAAATAGGCTTTACAGCAAAAGCACCACAAACGATTATGTTAGGTCACCGCCAAGTCACAGAAAAATTCAGCCATTTTTCCAGCCAAAGAGAGGAGTCACAAAAAGCACAAATAGAGATAAAATGAATCACTAACCTTTGATGATCTTCATCAGATGACACTCATAGGACTATGTTTTGTTCGATAAAGTGCATATTTATATAAAAAAATCTCAGTGTACATTGGCGCTTTATGTTCACTAGTTCCAAAAACATCCGGTGATATAGCAGAAGGCCACATCAGTTTACAGAAATACTCATGATAAATGTTGATGAAAATACAAGTGTTAGACATGGAAATATAGATCAACTTATCCTTAATGCAACTGCTGTGTCAGATTTCGGAAAAAGCAAACCATGCAATGATCTGAGAACGGTGCTCAGAAAACAAATAGATATATCCGCCATGTTGGAGTCAACAGAAATCAGAAATAACATTATAAATATTCACTTACCTTTGATGATCTTCATCAGAATGCACTTCCACATGAAATGTTTGGTTTGTTCGATAATGTCCATCATTTATGTCCAAATAGCAACTTTTGTTTGTGTGTTTGGTAAACAAATCCAAAGTCACAAAGAGCGTTCACTAGTTGCAGACGAAATGTCAAAAAGTTCCGTTACTGTCCGTAGAAACATGTCAAACGATGTATAGAATCAATCTTTAACATAAAACTTCAATCATTTTCCAACCGGAGAATTCCTTTGTCTTCAGAAAAGCAAAGGAGTGCGAGCTACCTCTCATGTGAAATGCGCGTGACCAGCGCGTAACTGCTGGCAGACCTCTGACTCAATCTTCTCTCATTCTCTCCCCCTTCACAGTAGAATCCTCAAACAAGTTTCTAAAGACGGTTGACATCTAGTAGAAGCCGTAGGAAGTGCAACATAACCAATATCCCACTGTGTATTCAATAGGGGCTGAGTTGAAAATCGACCAACCTCAGATTTCCCACTTCCTGTTTGGACTTCCTCTCAGGTTTTTGTCTGCCATATGAGTTCTGTTATACTCACAGACATCATTCAAACAGTTTTAGAAACTTCAGAGTGTTTTCTATCCAATACTAATAATGTAAAAAAATAAAATACATATATTAGCAACTGAGACTGAGGAGCAGGCAGTTTACTCTGGGCACCTTTTCATCCAAGATACTCAATACTGCCCCTGAAGCCATATGAAGTTAATTTGGCTTTCGAAGACCTTAGGACGACAGGGTAGAATAGAAATAGGTCTGTAGCAGTTTGGGTCTAGAGTGTCTCCCCCTTTAAAGAGGGGGATGACTGGGGCAGCTTTCCAATTTTTGGGAATCTCAGATGATACGAAAGAGAGGTTGAACAGGCTAGTAATAGGGATTGCAACAATTTCGGCTGATAATTTTAGAAAAAGAAGGTCCAGATTGTCTAGTTCTGCTGATTTGTAGGGGTCCAAATTGTGCAGCTCTTTCAGAACATCAGCTATCTGGATTTGGGTGAAGGAGAAATGGGGGAGGCTTGGGCAAGTTGCTGTGGGGGGTACAAGGTTTTTGACCAGGGTAGGGGTGGCCATGTGGAAAGCATGGCCAGATGTAGAAAAATGCTTATTTAAATTCTCAATTATCGTGGATTTATCAGTGGTGACAGTCTTTCCTAGCCCCAGTGCAGTGGGCAGCTGGGAGGAGGTGCCCTTATTCTCCATGGACTTTACAGTGTCACATAACTTTTTGGAGTTTGTTCTGCAGGATGCAATTTTCTGTTTGAAAAAGCTAGCCTTTGCTTTCCTAACAGCCTGTGTATATTGGTTCCTAACTTCCCTGTTCCTAACTTCACTGTAGTGCTCCATACAGTACAGTAATTACAGGAAACACTTGTAAAAGCAACCTGGATGTCATTCTTTAGAAGTTGCATATCGGTCACCAAAATGTCTAGTCACTAAGGGTTATGAGGTGACTTTAGTTAATGAGCTTCAGCTAAAAACACATGATCCTTGATCTAGCTAAGCTAGATGATACTAGTAGCCAAATGGTAGTGAGGCGATGTGCTCCCCCTCTGGGAATAGGAGATAAAACAGGAGGAATGGCTGGGAAGAGGGAGGATATGACTAATGAGTGTTCAGCAGCTGGGAAAATCACCACCATTCTAAATGCAATATGTTGGGAGTGGATGGTGGTGTAAACTCCCTCCCTCTACCACAGTGACCGTGACTATGATTCTGGTCTAAAAAGGGAGGATTTCTACACACATTACATAAGGTAGAATTGTTTCTCCCTCCAACATTACTGTTGCTAAAATCTGCACGGCTTTGCTGCGGCGGCAGCAGGTGAGGCAGTGACAAATTGGAGGAGAGTAAGTTTGATTAGACCAATGCTTTTAGAGGGTCCTTTTGTTAGCAGGGAGCAATTACGATTACAGGATAAATCATCCAGCTACGCAGCCGGCTTAGACTGTGTACAACCAGATAACGTTGCCAAGGAAACCCTCCTGGAGAACCAATAAGCACTCTCTCCCTCTCCCCCCTAAACCCCGATATGTGCTAACAATTAATACCTTGACTAGCAGGCAAAAGGGAGGGAGCAGGGGAGGTAGGTCGCACAAATCCCCAGGTGCTTAACAAATGCCAGTCTTTTCCCTCTCTCTCTTTGTATGAGGAGGTAGAATTAGTCACATATTGAAAATGGAATGAGAAAAGACATTTCAATCAAATATATTAAAGACAGAATGGGACTAGGGAATTAAATGAGAATGGAATGGTGCATACATTACCCCATAAATCCACTCCCACATGCAATATAGGCGACAGCTACTGAATGTCTTTTGAATGAATGTTGTGAATACACAGTTCTAAAAGTGTAATTATTATGCCAGT
The DNA here is from genome assembly GCF_057628025.1 of Oncorhynchus mykiss. NCBI lineage: Eukaryota > Metazoa > Chordata > Actinopteri > Salmoniformes > Salmonidae > Oncorhynchus > Oncorhynchus mykiss. The sequence continues at coordinate 33,355,705 of NC_143033.1, read as the reverse complement.
AGACAATCCATACGGACTATTATGATGATGGCTATGACTGATAATTCAAGGCCAGATAAACAAACCCATTGCATAGCCCAATGTGTGTGTGCGCGTGTGTGTACGTGTGTGTAATTAGAGAGCTATCGGGTCCAGTCATTAGGGTCCATGATTGATTTCAACACTCACCGCAGATCAGATCAATGGTCTTGGGTCCTATCCATTAACAAGCACCCAATTATAGTTATGGACGTTCTGCTTTAGTCAGTTTATTGGCCACCAGTGAAACACTCGGCCTGCCTACCCACACAGACACAACAGACCCTCAGAGCTATTGATCCAGCTACCAATATGTCAAAATCATGAGCAAGAGGGCAACATAAAAACAGATTTTAAAAATCTGGATGCACACACATCAAAGTCAAACTTTTACAATTCATAACATGCCTGATCCATCCAAATCATTAATCTTAGTTACTCCACTGTATCCAACTCAGTTGAGCTGCTATCGGAGCTCATTTGTACCACGCTGCTTATTAGCTGTGACTCGCCATGCCAATAATTAGCAACCACATTAACTAGGACAGGAAATTGTCTATAATTGAAAGTGGCTAAGTCAATTTTGACTTCTAGTGTTCCCTCAGTCCTTTCACCGAGTAGAGGAGTGATGACGTGTTGTGAGAGGGCAAAGTGCTACACTATAGCAGAGGAATAACAATGAGTCAGGAAGGGCTATAGGACAAGTCAGTGTGCGAAACACAGAGCAAAGACATTACTCCCCTGTTCCCTAAAGTCAAACCAGCCCTGGAGTAGGGGGAGACGGGGCAATTAAACATTTTTGGCCTTTTACTCTATTGCTGAGACCGCTTGAACTAGGCCAGTCATTTTTTATAGAAGAAATTTGCATCTGTCTCCTAATCATTCATACCATTTAAATCTCTGTACATAAAACGGTTGAATCACAATATTGATTTAAATCTGAATAGTCCAGACTTTACATTTGGCGCCATGCCAAACAGTAGTTGGGGTCAAATATAACACTTAAAAAATGTACTAAATAAACACACTTTTATTCAGTTTTGATTTTATCTTTATTTTATCAGGGAGTCATACTAATACCAAGGTATGTTTTACAGATAAGCCCTGAATTACAGTACCAGTCAAAAGTTTGGACATGCTTCCTCGTTCAAGGGTTTTTCTTTATTTTTTACATCAAAACTATGAAATAACACATATGGAATCATGTAGTAACTAAATAAGTGTTAAACAAATCAAAATATATTTTATATTTGAGGTTCTTCAAAGTAGTCACCCTTTGCCTTGATTACAGCTTTACACACTCTTGGCATTCTCTTAACCAGCTTCATGAGGTAGTCACCTGGAATGCATTTCAATTAACAGGTGTGCCTTGTTAAAAGTTAATTTGTGGAATTTCATTCCTTCTTAATGCATTTGAGCCAATCAGTTGTGTTGTGACAAGGTAGAGGTGGTATACAGAAGATAGCCCTATTTGGTAAAAAAACAAGTCCATATTATGGCAAGAATAAGCAAAGAGAAATTACAGTCCATCATTACTTTAAGACATGAAGGTCAGTCAATACGGAGCATTTCAAGAACTTTGTGCAGTCACAAAAACCATCAAGCGCTATAATGAAACTGGCTCTCATGAGGACCGCCACAGGAAAGGAAGACCCAGAGTTACCTCTGCTGCAGGGGATAAGTTCATTGGAGTTACCTGCCTCAGAAATGGGCAATTAACTGCACCTCAGAAATTGCAGCCCAAATAAATTCTTCACAGAGTTCAAGTAACAGACACATCTCAACATCAACTGTTCAGAGGAAACTGCGTGAATCAGGCCTTCATGGTCGAATTGCTGCAAAGTAACCACTACTAAAGGACACCAATAAGAAGAAGAGACTTGCTTCGGCAAAGAAACATGAGCAATGGACATTAGACTGGTGGAAAGATGTCCTTTGGTCTGATGAGTCCAAATTTGAGATTTTTGGTTCCAACCACCGTGTCTTTGTGAAACACAGATTAGGATGATCTCCGCATGTGTGGTTCCCACCGTGAAGCATGGAGGAGGAGGTGTAATGGTGCTTTGCTGGTGACATTGTCAGTGATTTATTTAGAAATCAAGGCACACTTAACCAGCATGGCTACCACAGCATTCTGCAGCGATACGCCATCCCATTTGGTTAGCGCTTAGTGGGACTATCATTTGTTTTTCAACAGGACAATGATCCAAAACACACCTCAGGCTGTGTGAGGGCTATTTGACCAAGAAGGAGAGCGATGGAGTGTTGCATCAGATGACCTGGCCTCCACAATCACCCGACCTCAACCCAATTGAGATGGTTTGGGATGAGTTGGACGGCAGAGTGAAGAAAAAGCAGCCAACAAGTGTGGGAACTCCTTGCCAAGAGTGTGCAAAGTGGTCATCAAGGCAAAGGGTGGCTACTTTGAAGTATCTCAAATATAAAATATATTTTGATTTCTAACACTTTTTTTGCTTACTACAGGACTCCATGTGTAATTTCATAGTTTTGATGTCTTCACTATTATTCTACAATGTAGAAAATAGTAAAAATAAAGACTTTTGACTAATACTATACATTAATTACAGAAAAAACACCAACATGAATACAAAATGCAAGCAGAAAGAAAAACAGTCTTTAAAAAACAAACACATTCATCATTAAAAAGGTCCTCAATCAGCTTTCTGATTTGCCCTAGAGGCACCAGAACATAACATTTTAAAGCTGATATACCTAACTCAGTAGAGACCAAAGTAATTCCCTGAGTTAACATCGCTGAGACTGAGTGTGTATGTTACAAGTTACCCCGGTCTCAGCGATGTTAACTCTGGAAATTCCTTTGGTCTCTTACTGAGTTAGGTATATCAGCTTCAAAATGTTCTTTAGCAATGACGTTAGGTACTTTTTATAAAAGGGCTTTATAATGAAAACAGCAATGTAATAACCTACGTGAAAATCAACCAACTTTCCAGTAGAGAATGCAGTGATGAGTGCAACAAGAGTTGCCTATCATAAAGCACAGTGCGCTATGATAACCTGCATCTAATTGCTTTTTATGAAGTGGCAGCTGCGTTCATATGAAGTCGCCATAGTCTAGGACCAATAGGACTGTTGACTGAATCATTTGCTTTCTATTTGGCGAGAGGCAGACATATTTTGATAGAAAAAGCCAATTTTTATCCTCAACTTCTCAATATGCTTTTTAAAATACACAAATATCTGTATAGATGTCAAGTAGGGACAAGATCAATATGGACATAATCCAAAGTACATATGCTTAAAATCAGTTATTTTTATGCATTTAATATTCACTTCAGATCAAAGTTTTTCTGTAATAGAATGAAGGCAGACAGTAGTTCAGATAGAGCCTGGTCAACTGTGGGGGCAATAGCATACACCACAGGATCATCGGCATACGTTTACAAGTTACAATTTTTCCCAATTAATATTGTTAACGTATACAGTAAAAGGTACAGGACCCAGAAACAACCCCTGTGGGACACCTTTTTGTAATGTCCAGAAAACCTGATTTAACAACATCAGTCAATACACATAGAGTTCGATCTGTCAAGTCATTTTTTTTAACAGTTACATGCAGCCTACTCCAGGCCGATTGAGGAAAGCCTCTGAATTAGCAGTGAGTGATGAAACGTATCAGGTCAAGGAAGAGGGTAGCACAATGTTGCCTTTTATCCATACAGTTAAACATCATTTATAACTAGGGATGCAGCAGAGATAGTACTATGACCTGGTATAAAAACTCAACTGATGTACATTTAGAAATACATTTCAAAGATAACAAAGATCTCAGCTGAGAAGGAATCAAGGATTCTAATATTTTATGGGCCACTTTCCAAATCTTGGGGATAGTACCAGATATAACCGTCAGGTTAAAAATATAGGTTAATGATTCAGCAATCAGGGGGGCAGAGAGCTGTAAATTGTTGAAATGAAAACAAAAATTCACTAGAAGTTGATGGGTTAACCGTCGAGTTAGCTAGAGGCTGGCAGATAATTGCTAGGCAGGAAAGAAGAGAAATTTGTACACTTTAGTGCACTTCCCTTAAAAAAAAAATTGTTTATGAATTATATCAGACAGAGTATGTAATGATTTTGTGAGAAATATGTATTTTTATGTACCTGACCAATATTTACAGTTATACCCATTTGTGCTTGGGCATTCAGTCTCAAAACAGTCTGATGGTTCTCAGTTCATATCTGTTTACAACTTCTTTGGCACTCTACAGGACACCAAGGCTATTTAAAGTTATTATTGGTATAATTCATATCTTAACCTGTTAGATCTCTAGGGGCGCTATTTCATTTTTGGATAAAAAACGTTCCCGTTTTAAGCGCGATATTTTGTCACGAAAAGATGCTCGACTATGCATATTCTTGACAGTTTTGGAAAGAAAACACTCTGAAGTTTCAGAATCTGCAAAGATTTTGTCTGTAAGTGCCCCAGAACTCATTCTACAGGCGAAACCAAGATGATGCATCAACCAGGAATTAGCAGAATTTCTGAAGCTCTGTTTTCCATTGTCTCCTTATATGGCTGTGATTGCGCAAGGAATGAGCCTACACTTTCTGTCTTTCGCCCAAGGTCTTAGCAGCATTGTGACGTATTTGTAGGCATATCATTGGAAGATTGACCATAAGAGACTACATTTTCCAAGTGTCCGCCTGGTGTCCTGCGTGGAATTCGGTGCGCAATTGCCAGCTGCTCGTACTTTTCCATTTGATATAGGGGAGAAACCATGTGTCCAAGAACGATGTATCAGTGAAGAGATATGTGAAAAACAACTTGATGATTGATTCTAAACAACGTTTGCCATGTTTTCAGTCGATATTATGGAGTTAATTTGGAAAAAAGTTCGCGTTTTGAGGACTGAATTTTCAGATTTTTTTTGGTAGCCAAATGTGATGTATAAAACGGAGCTATTTCTAATACACAAAGAATCTTTTTGGAAAAACTGAGCATCTGCTATCTAACTGAGAGTATCCTCATTGAAAACATCAGAAGTTCTTCAAAGGTAAATTATTTTATTTGAAGGCTTTTATGTTTTTGTTGAAATGTTGCGTGCTGGATGCTAACGGTAATGCTAACGCTAAATGCTAACGCAAAATGCTAACGCTAGCTAGCTACTTTTACACAAATGATTGTTTTCCTATGGTTGAGAAGCATATTTTGAAAATCTGAGATGACAGTGTTGTTTACAAAAGGCTAAGCTTGAGAGATGGCATATTTATTTCATTTCATTTGCGATTTTCATGAATAGTTAACGTTGTGTTATGCTAATGAGCTTGCTGATAGATTTACACAATCCTGGATACAGGGGTTTTTTCATAGCTAAACGTGACGCAGAAAACGGAGCGATTTGTCCTAAACAAATAATCTTTCAGGAAAAACTGAACATTTGCTATCTGAGAGTCTCCTCATTGAAAACATCTGAAGTTCTTCAAAGGTAAATGATTTTATTTGAATGCTTTTCTGTTTTTTTGTGTAAATGTTGCCAGCTGAATGCTAATGCTAAATGCTACGTTAGCCATCAATACTGTTACACAAATGCTTGTTTTGCAATGGTTGAGAAGCATATTTTGAAAATCTGAGATGACAGTGTTGTTAACAAAAGGCTAAGCTTGAGAGCTAGCATATTTATTTCATTTCATTTGCGATTTTCATGAATAGTTAACGTTGCGTTATGGTAATGAGCTTGAGTCTGTATTCACGATCCCGGATCCGGGATGGGGAGATCAGAAAGGTTAAAATGAAAATAGTTTTTTAACCTTTCTGATCTCCCCATCCCGGATCCGGGTTCGTGAATACAGACTCAAGCTTAGAATCAATCATCAAGGTGTTTTTCACATATCTCTTCATTGATACATCGTTCTTGGACACATGCTTTCTCCCCTGAATCAAATGGTAAAGTAGAAGCAGCTGGCAATTGCACACCGAATTCGACGCAGGACACCAGGCGGACACTTGGAAAATGTAGTCTCTTATGGTCAATCTTCCAATGATATGCCTACAAATACGTCACAATGCTGCTAAGACCTTGGGCGAACGACAGAAAGTGTAGGCTCATTCGTTGCGCAATCACAGCCATATAAGGAGAGAATGGAAAACAGAGCTTCAGAAATTCTGCTAATTCCTGGGTGATGCATCATCTTGGTTTCGCCTGTAGAATGAGTTCTGGGGCACTTACAGACAAAATCTTTGCAGATTCTGAAACTTCAGAGTGTTTTCTTTCCAAAACTGTCAAGAATATGCATAGTCGAGCATCTTTTCGTGACAAAATATCGCGCTTAAAACGGGAACGTTTTTTATCCAAAAATGAAATAGCGCCCCTAGAGCTCTAACAGGTTAAAATAATTTGGCTGCTTGGCTCAGGGCCATTTTAACACTCCGTTACAATTGCCCCCAACCTTAGCAGTCAAACTCAAGAGAGTTGTGACATTTAGCCAACATGGTGATGAACCTTATGCTAGTTTGAAATATTGGACAGTACAAAAAAAATATACAGCCGGTGGAAAAAACTAAGTTCACCCCTAAAAAGCAAATATTTGCTTATAAAACGAGCAAATTTATATATTTGGCAAAAACCTTTCTAGTAGGGAGAGACACCTAAACAGGTATGTACTGAGTGAGTTTCATTACTCTAGCTTATTTATGTTTGGAGAAATTCAAGTTGTTACAATTTCCACCGTTCTCCCCTACACAGTTTTGATTCAAGCGATATGCCCAAGACGAACCAGGCTGTGCTGGCTCTGATATTTTATTTTCACATGGTCCTTTCCAGCATGGCTCAAGCAACTCTGGTGGATGCGTACCCAGGCCAGTCCAGTACAGCTCGGCCCTATGGTGCGAATCAGGCTAATATACGTAATGCTCTAGTGCTGCCTGTTTCAATGGAGCTGCGGTTTCTGATCGTAGTGCCTCTGTGCTTCATTGATTAATTATAGTCATTAGAGGTTAGAAAGTCACCTCAACTGGCGTGAGGGGTGAAAATCACTGCTCGATTAAAATTAATCAGAGTGGAACCTTGCAGGAGGCCAGCCAGGGCTCCAGAGGATAAAGATAGGCTGGCTGCTGAGACCTGGTTAGAGAAAAGTACTATGATTTAAGACAAAGTCAACAGCTGCTGCTATGGAAAGGAAAGGACTCTTTTTTTCATTTTATGTCCTTTTATTATTTAAAAATACAGCACAAAAATGACACACAAAGAAAAATTAAAAACAGGTTTGATCACACAATGTGCAAACAAACAATATTAATACAATATTAGTACACTTCTTTTAAAAGCTACAGTAAATATCATGTTAGTAGTTCTTATCATTAATTTCCGGAGTTGAGAGGGACTGTACAATATGACTCTGTACAGTTTGTCAGCAGTTGAAGGTCTATTCTACTAAAATACTAATATATATATATATATATATATATATATATATATCTGGGCCCCCTCCAGACATTCAGACACATACACACTCAGTTCTGGGCTTGGAGAGAACTGACAGCTTTTCCACCTTGGGGTAGTGCATGGGGTGGGTTTTACTTCACATCCTGCCTCGGTGCAGCAGGAGGATGTGGCTGCTGTCCCATGGGTGTGAAGTTACACCTGCCACAATGAGGAGAGGCGCGGGACTATTGTACAATTCAGAAAGTGCTCTACACCCATCACCTCCACTTCATCCACCCCAAATCTACCACATTATATTCACACGCAGAACGGGCTCTGTTACAATAACCATGCTAGTATACTATTTAGAATCTGGACACACACACATCCATGTCAAACTTATACAATCCATAACATGGCTGATGCATCAAATAATCATTCATATTCATTCTAACTAAGATGCTAATGTGGATCCTGAAACAGAGCTATAGTGCCCAGCTGAATGAGCAGGCTTTCACCCTCTACTGTTATTGATAACACCCAGATCATGTTTTAGATACACATTAACCAAGCAAAGTACTGCAGAGCATCATTATACATACAGAGCACTAGAGTAAGTGTGGTGGGATAAGTTCTAGAGATCGTGTCACATTTACAGTACATTTACACGTACAACCAAAGCCTTCATACAAATAAAACAAAAAATTAAATAATGAATTAAAAAAGAAGCAACAACTGTATGAGTCAATGTTTGGGAAATGTTTTAAAACATTGCAACAGTTTAAATACAGAGCTAATGTAAACTGCGATGCAGTATTACACAGGATCTGGAACCATGTAAAGTGGACTGGTTATTATGCCCGATGTAGGCCTGGTACTACAGGTCCATTATAGCCAAACTATAAGTACTGAAGCCAACTCTTGTGCCAAGCACCATACATGGCAATGATAGTTGGCTACAAAACATACATGTATGGCACACATCAACAATAAAAGGCAAGCACACAACCAGGGAGGTGTCTGTGTCCACTGAGACATAGACATCTACTTAGGGGCCTGTGGCTACAACAGTATGTGTGTGTGATACAAGTCAGTACAGACAAGGCACAGTGATGTCAATCACAGAAACAAGTCATCTGGGCTGAGCAGAAGCACTGGGGCTGTGAGTAAGACTGGGACCAGCCTGTTGTGACTGACTGCGTGATAGAGCTAGGGTACAGCATGGGAACCCTAGAGAACAGTTACTGTACTGTAGGTGCAGCCTAAACCTGTGAACACCTGTGACTCAGTATTCTAATGTTTACTTCTTCCCCTTAACACTCACTTCCTTCCATATATCATGTAACATACTTACTAACATACTGTAACATACATGTACATCCTTCATTTATCCTTCACAAATGGTGGTGCATGAACGAACCACTAAACTTAATAATGACCATTGAAAGAGGTGGTTCATTGCGATATTGAATTCTAGGTATGCGGTTCCAAATCCAGAATGTTTTCTGGGAACGACTGTGGGGAGACCTTTTGGTTGTATGGTTAAACAACAGAGAGGGTTAATAATAGCAAACAGTGTAACCGCCGTCATCCTGCTAATACGAAATGTGTGTTGGGGGAGGGGTGTACTGGTGGGGTGAGAAGGGTTGGGGGCCTGAGCTGGTGGCAGTCAAACACAATCAAATATGATTGTTCAGTGAAGCCACACCCCCCTATTCTCCAACACACTGCCTGTTCTAGGAACTTGTAGAGAGGGGCGGGGAGAAAGGGAGAAGATGGGGTGTAAGCCTGGCAAAGAAACAACAATCCACCAATCACAAGATGGGGTGGCTTAACTCCCCCCTCCCCATGTGCCGTTGACCAACCCTGACCGTCCGTCCCTCCCAGCCCAAGCTGGACCATTCAAATGGTCAACTGCTCTCAGGGCTGGCAAACATGCCCATTACATCAGCCAGTCCAACCATGAACATCTTTATAAAGGTAACCACATGATAACAAACTAATTTGAAAAGCAGAAATCTTGAATCCCTTCGGCAATCCCTATTCTTAAAATAGATTAAACAAATGTGTGTGTGGAGGGGTTATTGTCAAATATGAAAAATATTTTAAAAAATGTTACTGAGAGATTTGATATAAACCTTTGTCTGATTATATTTTTGGCATTTCATCCAAAGACTGTGGAGTAGGACTGTACATTTCCTCCGCCCAGAAACACATCAATACAGCTGTCATACTTTCACCGTACAAACCCACCATAGGCCAATCAGAGACCTTGGTTTGCTCTGCACACATCTCTAGGGACCGGGCCAGCTAGATTAAAAAGCACCATGCATTCAACTATGTACAAAGCAACATTTCTGAATTGACCATTAAAATGTAGCTAGCCACCCTAGTATTTTTGTGTCTGCTTATCAGAAAGATCAGGAAGTAAAATTCATAAAAGGATCTGTTGTTTTTTGCCTTCAGTAAATAGTTCATAGTGGGCCTGATGTGATATGGTACAGTACTGCATCTCTTTTCTCCTCAGTACGGCACCACAGCTGATGATGAGTGGTGGAGGACATAAAATCAGTCAGCCCAGTCACCCCACCTCCTCTCTGGCTAGTGTCCCCCAGTCCCACCCCTCCATCTCTCCAATTGCCAGACCAGCCCCCCACTTCCTCTCTGGCTAGTGTCCCCCAGTCCCACCCCTCCATCTCTCCAATTGCCAGACCAGCCCCCCACTTCCTCTCTGGCTAGTGTCCCCCAGTCCCACCCCTCCCTCTCTCCAGTTACCAGACCAGCCCCCTACCTCCTCTCTGGCTAGTGTACCCCAGTCCCACCCCTCCCTCTCTCCAGTTACCAGACCAGCCCCCTACCTCCTCTCTGGCTAGTGTCCCCCAGTCCCACCCCTCCATCTCTCCAGTTACCAGACCAGCCCCCCACCTCCTCTCTGGCTAGTGTCCCCCAGTCCCACCCCTCCATCTCTCCAGTTACCAGACCAGCCCCCTACCTCCTCTCTGGCTAGTGTCCCCCAGTCCCACCCCTCCCTCTCTCCAGTTACCAGACCAGCCCCCCACCTCCTCTCTGGCTAGTGTCCCCCAGTCCCACCCCTCCCTCTCTCCAGTTACCAGACCAGCCCCCCACCTCCTCTCTGGCTAGTGTTCCCCTGTCCCACCCCTCCATATCTCCAGTTGCCAGACCAGCCCCCCCACCTCCTCTCTGGCTAGTGTCCCCCAGTCCCACCCCTCCATCTCTCCAGTTGCCAGACCAGCCCCCCCACCTCCTCTCTGGCTAGTGTCCCCCAGTCCCAAACCCTCCCTTTCTCCTTCGCTCTCTCTCCATTACACAATGGAGCCGTCCTTGTTTTGGGCGGGGATCATGACGGGGATGCCGCCCATGCGGCTGAGGTTACGGCCGGCTATCTTGCTGGCGACAGGCGGTGGCAGGGGTGTGTGGCTGGGGGGTCTCTCATACTCCTCCACAGAGGGGATCTTGTCATACTGGGGCTTGAGGGCGTACTCATGCAGGTTGGAGGGGGACATGGAGCCCAGGGAGGAACGCTGGCTGCCCACGCTGGTGAAAGAGCGAGCCGTCGACACGCGGCTCTTCGGAGGGGGAACGTCCTCTCTGAGAGAGGGGGGAAAAGAGTGAGATGGGCATGTAAACAAGACGAGACAAGCTTTTCCACTCCCCTTTCACATTCACTTGGGATTTCACCTAGTTGTCCAGCCAGACAGAGTCAGAGAGAGATCAACAATGATATAAGATTGATATAAGAGAAAGACAGAGAGACAGAATGGGGTGGGAGAGAGAGAAAGAGGGGGTGAAAGAGAGAAACAGGCAAACAGAGAGAGGAGACAGGCAGAAAAAGGGAGAGGACAGACTGACTGAAAGAGAGAGGGTGAGGCGAGTGAAAGAGACAGAGACAGAAAGAGGGAGAGAGACAGAAAGAGAGAGAAACAGAAAGAGAGGACGAGCAGAAAGAGGGAAGGGACAGACTAACTGAAAGAGAGGTTGAGGCGAGTGAAAGAGACAGACAGAGGGAGACAGAATGACAGAAAGTGTGGGAGAGAGAGAAAAACAGACGGAGAGAGTGAGAAGGGACAGACAGAGTGGGTGAAAGGTAGTGAAAAAGATTATAGCTAGTGACGATGGAATGTAGTTCTAGCTGTGCCAGCTCTGATCAGCCACAGTAATATTCTCAACAGTGGTAACTAAGCAACATTCATTCCCACCAACCCCTTTCTACTCCCAGAGCAACACAATTAACACATAATAACCTGCAATAATCCATTAAAGAGCTCAATCAAACAGCCTGAGGGGCCAGTGGCTTTGAATATGTTGGTAAATGTGTGTGCACAAGTGTTTGTGTATGCATTAATATCCCTATTATTAGTGTCTGTATACGTGCCGCCGTGTGTGTGTGTGTGCCAGGACTGACACAGTGCTCATTGGGCTAATTCTTATGGTGCTCCACTGTGCTGCCAGGCAGATAGACAGTGTCCAGGCTGATGCTAGCAGACCCAAAGACAGAGGGACAGAGAGAGAGACAGAGACAGAGACAGAGAGACAGAGAGAGAGAGAGAGAGAGAGAGAGAGAGAGGATGCTGTGTGGATGGAACACTGTGTCCAGGGGGGCTGGGCAGGACAGACACAGGAACCACAGAACAAATAAAAAACCCAAACTGATTAACAGACGTTTATTTGAAGAAGGGGAAAAAAGCTGATGGTGCGACAACCTTTTTTCCGTGTCCTTTGCTGTGTGCGTGACCGGATAGGGAGGAGCTGGGGCCAGAGAACGTGGCACGGTCACGCTTTCTTTGATTTATTGCAGGCTACAGCAGCCAAATTACCGAAATAAAAGACAACCTTTAGAGGAACCTATACACTCTTCCCACAATGCTATTAAGATAGTTGTAATGTACTGTATATGTGGTTATATGTGGAATCACGGACATTGAAAGTTAGTGTTGTGCAATGACATTATGTGCAATGCTCAGTGACCTGGACACCAAGGGGATGTGCAATATTGAGTATATGAGGGCGGGGGGTAGTTATGTTATGGGGAAGGGAGGGGTCAAGTCATTAAACTGTCATTTCTGTTGTTCTTCATTAATGTGTATGTTTACTATGTCTGGCTATTCTATCGCAGTTCATTTTTGTCAAGCAAATGTCTGTGAACATGACAAACACATCTAATCTAATAGCAGTTGGATGCAGTTAATGCCAGTGCTGTACAATGGTGTAATAATGCAGTGACCGTACCTGATCTCGTAAGAGATCTCCTTCTCGTACTTCTTCCTGTGGCGGGCGCGGCAGCAGCAGAAGAGGACGATGGCGATGATGATGAGGGCCAGCAGCACAGCGATGATGGCTCCAGCTATGATACCAGCAGTGTTGGGTGCTAGACCACAGATCATTAAAAAAAATATATACATGATACATGATAAAATTCCACAATTCCACCATACAGCAAATACAGGTCCAAGCACCAATCCACGCCAGATAAATTAAAACATTGACATTCTTCAATTAAAGAGCAGATAAAGGTGAATTAGGGGGTGGTGAGGGACTCACGGGGAGTGATGCCAAGCTGTAGAATACACTCCTCCATGCCCACGTGGTTCTTAGCAGTGCAGCGGTAGGTTCCTGAGGAGCTGATGGACGCGTTCCTTACATTCATGGTGCCTCCCACAGGGTCTACAGACATAGAGAGGGGGAGAGGTTACAGGGGCACATTCAGGAAGCCAAAAAGAAATTGGAAACATTTCTGTCCATTTACTTGAGTTGGCAGTGAATAGCCATTCTGTTTGAAATCATCTGCTCCATCTGAGGATGGTGAAAACTTGTGTAACCACATTGTGTTTTGTGAAAATCTTCAATAAATACAAAATATTAAGAACACCTCTTTCCATGACAGACTGACCAGGTGAATCCAGATGAAAGCTATGATCCCTTATTGACGTGACCTGTTAAGTCCACTTCAATCAGTGTAGATGAAGGGGAGGAGACAGGCTAAAGAAGGATTGTTACACCTAGAGACAATTGAGACATGGATTGTGTGCCATTCAGAAGACATAAAATGTAAGTGCCTTTGAACGGGGTATGGTAGTAGGTGCCCGGCGGTTTGTGTCAAATATTGCATTGCAATGCTTCTGGGTATTTCATGCCCAACAGTTTCCTGTGTGTATCAAGAATGGTCCATCACCCAAAGGACATCCAGCCAACTTGGGGAGTCAACTGAATATTTGGAAGGTGTTCCTAATGTTTGATATACTCGGTGTATAATTACATCCTGTGTGTGTTACCTAGCACAGCTGAGGCAGGCAGAATCTTGCTGTCACTGGTCTTCTCCCAGGTGTACTGCAGGGGCTTGGTCCCCTCACTGGACGTACACCTCAGGACCACGTCCTTACCCTCCTGGGTGGGGCCTTCAGTAGAGCATCTGGGCTTGGACGGCCTCACTGTCAGGGGAGAGGGAGAGGGCATAAGCTATTAGAGATGGAATACATGGCGAAAAACAGAAATTAGCTTGAAGCTACACAAACCCTTCCTGATTTTCCAATGCACACCCCCCTGGCAGGTTGCTGAGCTCTCTGTGTGTGTGTGTGTGTGTGTGTGTGTGTCCCCTTCATAGCAGCAGTCATCAGCATAATGAGAGCAGTAATCAGGGTAATTGATACAGCTGCTGTTATTACAGGTGCTGTCACTAAAGATGATGAAGATTGGAGAGTGACGTACACACACAAACACACACACACACACACACACGGGGTAGGGCCTCTCTGGGAAAGCCAAGTGTACGCAAACAATTTCCTCAGTCTGTTGGCAGGAGATGTGATGAGAATTCAAAAGCAAACAAAGCCCCAAATTGAAACCAGGCCGGATCCAGTGCAAGTCAAAGATGAACAGACCAACTGACAGACTGTCTGTCTGCTGGAGAGGGTGGGATGAGGTATGGGTACTAAGCCAGGGGTGGGAGGTGGAGGGGCATTCTAAATATTGTCGTCTTTAGGAAGCCTGATTGGCCGTGTGTGAATGTGTGTGTGCATCTGTGTGTATATCTCTCTGTCTCTCTCTGTGTGCATCTCTCGGATAGAGCTTTCTGCTAGAGCGCTGACATCATGGTTTGGTAATGGGCGCTGTAACAACAAAGCCCAGGGAAAGGGAGGGGAGAGAGAGGAGAGGGAGGGGAGATCAGGGACAGGGACTTATCAGGCAGAACCATGTGGATTAACACCAGACAGCCCGGTCCTGTGGGACACGGCAGCCAATAGATTAGTATGGGCTGTGCGCTGCACTAAAAGGCAGGGGGTCAGGATGGACAGAACGAGAGAGGGGAGGAGAAATGGAAGAGAAATTAAATGAGCGCTGATGGACCGGGGGGGGGTGATATGAACGAGAGGAGGTAAAAGTATAAAAATAATGTCTTGAGACAGATACTGTAGAGAGTGTGAGATCGGTTGTGGTGGACTATATGGATGTGGTGTAATATGAAGTGCTGAAGATAAGGAGATGTATTGGTTGTGGTGGACTATATGGATGTGGTGTAATATGAAGTGCTGAAGATAAAGAGATGTATTGGTTGTGGTGGACTATATGGATGTGGTGTATTATGAAGTGCTGAAGATAAGGAGATGTATTGGTTGTGGTGGACTATATGGATGTGGTGTAATATGAAGTGCTGAAGATAAGGAGATGTATTGGTTGTGGTGGACTATATGGATGTGGTGTATTATGAAGTGCTGAAGATAAGGAGATGTATTGGTTGTGGTGGACTATATGGATGTGGTGTAATATGAAGTGCTGAAGATAAGGAGATGTATTGGTTGTGGTGGACTATATGGATGTGGTGTAATATGAAGTGCTGAAGATAAAGAGATGTATTGGTTGTGGTGGACTATATGGATGTGGTGTAATATGAAGTGCTGAAGATAAGGAGATGTATTGGTTGTGGTGGACTATATGGATGTGGTGTAATATGAAGTGCTGAAGATAAGGAGATGTATTGGTTGTGGTGGACTATATGGATGTGGTGTATTATGAAGTGCTGAAGATAAGGAGATGTATTGGTTGTGGTGGACTATATGGATGTGGTGTAATATGAAGTGCTGAAGATAAAGAGATGTATTGGTTGTGGTGGACTATATGGATGTGGTGTAATATGAAGTGCTGAAAATAAGGAGATGTATTGGTTGTGGTGGACTATATGGATGTGGTGTATTATGAAGTGCTGAAGATAAGGAGATGTATTGGTTGTGGTGGACTATATGGATGTGGTGTAATATGAAGTGCTGAAGATAAAGAGATGTATTGGTTGTGGTGGACTATATGGATGTGGTGTAATATGAAGTGCTGAAGATAAAGAGATGTATTGGTTGTGGTGGACTATATGGATGTGGTGTATTATGAAGTGCTGAAGATAAGGAGATGTATTGGTTGTGGTGGACTATATGGATGTGGTGTAATATGAAGTGCTGAAGATAAGGAGATGTATTGGTTGTGGTGGACTATATGGATGTGGTGTAATATGAAGTGCTGAAGATAAGGAGATGTATTGGTTGTGGTGGACTATATGGATGTGGTGTATTATGAAGTGCTGAAGATAAGGAGATGTATTGGTTGTGGTGGACTATATGGATGTGGTGTAATATGAAGTGCTGAAGATAAAGAGATGTATTGGTTGTGGTGGACTATATGGATGTGGTGTAATATGAAGTGCTGAAGATAAGGAGATGTATTGGTTGTGGTGGACTATATGGATGTGGTGTATTATGAAGTGCTGAAGATAAGGAGATGTATTGGTTGTGGTGGACTATATGGATGTGGTGTAATATGAAGTGCTGAAGATAAGGAGATGTATTGGTTGTGGTGGACTATATGGATGTGGTGTATTATGAAGTGCTGAAGATAAGGAGATGTATTGGTTGTGGTGGACTATATGGATGTGGTGTAATATGAAGTGCTGAAGATAAAGAGATGTATTGGTTGTGGTGGACTATATGGATGTGGTGTATTATGAAGTGCTGAAGATAAGGAGATGTATTGGTTGTGGTGGACTATATGGATGTGGTGTAATATGAAGTGCTGAAGATAAAGAGATGTATTGGTTGTGGTGGACTATATGGATGTGGTGTATTATGAAGTGCTGAAGATAAGGAGATGTATTGGTTGTGGTGGACTATATGGATGTGGTGTAATATGAAGTGCTGAAGATAAGGAGATGTATTGGTTGTGGTGGACTATATGGATGTGGTGTAATATGAAGTGCTGAAGATAAGGAGATGTATTGGTTGTGGTGGACTATATGGATGTGGTGTAATATGAAGTGCTGAAGATAAAGAGATGTATTGGTTGTGGTGGACTATATGGATGTGGTGTAATATGAAGTGCTGAAGATAAGGAGATGTATTGGTTGTGGTGGACTATATGGATGTGGTGTAATATGAAGTGCTGAAGATAAGGAGATGTATTGGTTGTGGTGGACTATATGGATGTGGTGTAATATGAAGTGCTGAAGATAAGGAGATGTATTGGTTGTGGTGGACTATATGGATGTGGTGTAATATGAAGTGCTGAAGATAAGGATATGTATTGGTTGTGGTGGACTACATTGAGGAACTGATAGGACACAGT
Source organism: Oncorhynchus mykiss (assembly GCF_057628025.1). Classification (NCBI taxonomy): domain Eukaryota; kingdom Metazoa; phylum Chordata; class Actinopteri; order Salmoniformes; family Salmonidae; genus Oncorhynchus; species Oncorhynchus mykiss. The sequence continues at coordinate 33,338,669 of NC_143033.1, read as the reverse complement.
ATAGATAGAGGGAGAGTGATACATTGTGGTAGACCACAGTAGGGTGGCAATAAAGACAATGAGGGATCGGTTGGGACTGAGGCCAGGGAGACAGAAAGATTGGCTTTAGAGAGGTCTAGGTATGGCTGATTGGTTGTTTGGACTCAGGTCAGAGAGCGATTGGCATGTTAAATACTGTAGTGGTGTATGAGTAATGAGATAGTGATTGGGACTAAGGTGAGGGAGAGAGGAATTGTGATTGGCTGCCGAAAACTGTAGTGAGGCAGCGGCAGACACTGATCAGTTGCGAGGGTTGCTGACATGCCTGTCCGGTGTGCTGTACTGACTGCAGGTGTGCCCTCTCCTTCTGTTACCTTCACTGTCGATCTTCATACAGGGAGACAACACGCACACAGCTCCTAACGTTACCTGCACTCAGGACAAATGCCCCTGTGTGTGTGTGTGTGTGTGTGTGTGTGTGTGTGTGTGTGTGTGTGTGTGTGTGTGTGTCTACTTCCTGAGAGAGTGTGACCGTGTCCGTCCCTGCCAATGCGCTCGGGAGCATTTACGTTCTGGTGACGATATTGACCTGAAGGTAAACTGCGGCGCAGGCAAGATGTCTTCCTGTCTCCTTGTCACACTGCTCTCCTCTAGAATAGGAATAGCTCTGCCCGAGGGGCCAATGCCTTTAAGCCTGTCAGACCCACTACCAGGCGGCGGCACTAAACTAGTAAAGACACTAGATGACCAGCTCTGTGGCCAAGAAATTCCTCTGCACAGCTCCCTAAGGACCATCACCATCTGCCTGCCTAGGTATTTGCTCTAGTCAGCTCAAGCCCATCTCTCCTTGGCTGGCTCAGGTACACTGAACAAATCTAACCTTCCTTCCTGTAGACCTGAGAGAGGCTTCGAGCCAGCCTTGCTGGCGTAAAGGAATGGCTAAAAAGACAGGTTGTTTTCGTATAGTTCCTGGTAAAGGAAGGTAAATATAACACCAACAGATTATGTCACAAAACCAGTTTCTCAGATGTGGTTAACCAGGAAAACAACTGTGTCCTAATCACATTTTATTCAGGCAAACACAGTGTTTATGAGAAATCCTTCATCAGTGCGGGGCTCTAATAACAGTTCATATGTTGTTTGACCACAGCCGTCAGCCCACACTGCTTTTCATATGTAAATATGCTGACTGACTTTCTGTATGTTCAGAGTAAAGTTGACTCACCGAGCAGCCATACACGGCAAGTCTGTTTGCGCAGACATCACTATGAATGTTCTGCCTATTCTATACCCACTGTCATGTATGATATGCAGTTAGCTAGCTGAGTCCGTATCACTTCATTTTACACTACTTTACTGTCACTTAGCAACAATGAAACAGCTGGCTGAGGCGACATTACATTATGTGTGATGCTCATCAATCACACCATCATTTAATTGCAAAGCAAAACACTTAGCATACATCATTTCAGAACAAGGCAGCATTAATGTACATTTGACAACACTTAACTACATTTAATAAGCTATTTTGATGTCATCTGATATTGACAGCCATTTCCCTACCGTATATGGATTGAATTGGCTTGCAATATCAAGGAAAATGCTAGATCAACACACACCACTAGGATTATTAAACATAACGCCATTCTAGAGGGGTATTGCATAAACACTTCTCTAGTGAGCCACATGCACCCTTTAAAAGGCATTATGCTTGGAGGTTTTACTGAACAGATACAGTTGAAGTCAGAAATTTACATACACTTAGGTTGGAGTCATTAAAACTTGTTTTTCAACCACTCCACACATTTCTTGTTAACAAATTATAGCTTTGGCAAGTCGGTTAAGACATCTACATTGAGCATGACAAGTCATTTTTCCAACAATTATTTACAGACAGATTACTTCACTTACAATTCACTGTATCACAATTCCAGTGGGTCAGAAGTTTACATACATTAAGTTGACTGTGCATTTAAACAGCTTGGAAAATTACAGAAAATGACATCATGGCTTTAGAAGCTTCTGATAGGCTAATTAACATAATTTGAGTCAATTGGCGGTGTACCTGTGGATGTATTTCAAGGCCTACCTTCAAACTCGGTGCCTATCTGCTTGACATCATGGGAAAATCTAAAGAAATCGGCCAAGACCTCAGAATTTATTTTGTAGACCTCCACAAGTCTGGTTCATCCTTGGGAGCAATTTCCAAATGCCTGAAGGTACCACTTTCATCTGTACAAACAATAGTATGCAAGTATAAACACCATGGCACCACGCAGCTGTCATACCGCTCAGGACAGAGACGCGTTCTGTCTCCTAGAGTTGAACGTACTTTGGTGCGAAAAGTGCAAATCAATCCCAGAACACAGCAAAGGACCTTGTGAAGATGCTGGAGGAAACAGGTACATAAGTATCTATATCCACAGTAAAACAAGTCCTACATCAACAAAACCTGAAAGGGCGCTCAGCAAGGAAGAAGCCACGGCTCCAAAATCGCCATAAAAAAGCCAGACCACGGTTTGCAACTGCACATGGGAACAAAGATCGTACTTTTTGGAGAAATGTCCTCTGGTCTGATGAAACAAAATAGAACTGTTTGGCCATAATGACCATCATTATGTTTGCAGGAAAAAGGGGGATGCTTGCAAGCCGAAGAACACCATCCCAACCGTGAAGCACGGGGGTGGCAGCATCATGTTGTGGGGGTGCTGTGCTGCAGGAGGGACTGGTGCACTTCACAAAATAGATGGCATCATGAGTGAAAATGATGTGGATATATTGAAGCAACATCTCAAGACATCAGTTAAAGCTTGGTCGCAAATGGGTCTTCCAAATGGACAATGATCCCAAGCATACTTCCAAAGTTGTGGCAAAATGGCTTAAGGACAACAAAGTTGAGGTATTGGAGTGGCCATCACAAAGCCCTGACCTCAATCCCATAGAGAATTTGTGGGCAGAACTGAAAAAAGCGTGTGCGAGCAGGCAGGCCTACAAACCTGACTCAGTTACACCAGCTCTGTCAAGTGGAATGGGCCATAATCCACCCAACCTATTGTGGAAAGTTTGTGGAAGGCTACCCTAAACATTTGACCCAAGTTAAACAATTTAAAGGCAATGCTACCAAATACTAATTGAGTGCATGTAATCTTCTGACCCACTGGGAATGTGATAAAATAAATAAAAGCTGAAATAAATCACTCTCTCTACTAATATTCTGACATTTCAAATTCTTAAAATAAAGTGATCCTAACTGACCTAACCAAGGAATTCTTACTAGGATTAAATGTCAGGGATTGTGAAAAGCTGAGTTTAAATATATTTGGCTAAGGTGTATGTAAACTTCCGACTTAGATAGATAGCAGAGTAGCGCCTGTTTAAAATGTAATCCATGGCAACCCACTCACCCATGACGGTCAGTAGCATCTTTCTGCTGCGGATGCCCGGGGCCTTCTTCACCTTGCATTGGTAGGTCCCCGTGTCTGAGGACTTCAGACCAGTCAGGTTGATGGAAGCGTCGCCATTCTTCGGGTCAGGTGAGTTGAAGTGGGCCCGCCCCTTCACTGCAGGGTAGTAGTCCTCATAGGCCCTGTCCCCAGAGTACAGGATCACCTGGGGGTGGAGGTAGGAAGAGAACATGATGGAGGGAAAGAGAGGGAATAGGCCGAGAATTAGAGGGAGATAGCTGGGTGTAATGGAGTTACAACTTTTCAGAAAAACAAGTCAAAGCTGGTTATTAAGAGTGAGTGCAAAGCCCACCCCCTGTCTCTGTTTACTAAAACAACAGACACTGAAATGAAGAGTCAGTGTATTGTTATCTCCCTAATGTCCTATGCCTGGCTCTGGCTTGTTTTTGACCTTTCTTTTCTGTGCTGCTGAGCTATGGCACGGAACAAACAAAGCCCTACTGTGGAGTCAAAGCAACACCTGCTGTGTCAACAGAGACATAAAGAGAGAGCGCTATGACCTGAGCTCAGCAGCAGCCCCCAGCCCTACCTTCATCTTCCCTACCCCCGTCTGTCTCTCCCCCTCCCCTCCGACACAGCGCTCAGAGGAGAAGCCAGAAGATGGAGTCAAGGTGGAGCCAACGGACAACAAGCCGCACACGAGCAGCACGGAGGCAAAGTAAACAAAACACCACAACCACGGCACGAAAGAGGGAGGGAGGGCTAAACAATTCTCTCACATCGCAGGCAGACAACACATACACAAATATATTCTACATTTTCCATGGAGCTTGTCAGAGACGGGTGCTTGTGTTGTGTGCAGTGATCACCATCATACACACGCACTGGAGGAGAGTAGAGGAAAAACAGGCCTCCTAATGAACACAGAGGTCCAAGGGAGAGCGGAAGGGAAGAGAAAACAAAGAAAGAGAGACGAACAGAACGGAAAGACGGTGGGCTGTGAGGGAGCGAGAGAAAAGAAAACAAAGAGAAAGAGAACCGGAGGGATGGTGGGCTGTGAGATGTCTAACAGCTCGGCTGGGGAGCCTTGTTGTTGACCCCACGGCAGGGCTGCCAAGCCAAGGCTGTGTAGGCTAAGCTACATCTTGTATCTATTAGCCACGTAAACCGTAATGCATTCCACCTGGATCCCAGGAGAGACATGGAGCCCTGAAACTAACTTCACTGGGATCAGAGCAAAGGCAGCAATAACAAAGCGATGAGAGAAGGTGGAGGAGAGGAAATTAAATTGCCTGAGGCACTGGGGTAAAGACAGGCAACAAGCACTCCCTCTGACACTGAGACACAATCTCAGACACACACAGACTACAATCTTGTACATACCACATGTAATAACGTGGCTCAATAAAACAAATCCTATATAAATCCTACGTACTGGAAAGCAAAGGGCAGACGTTAGTGAGAAGAGAAACAGACAAGCGGAGTTGAAAACAAGGACACGTTCATTCCGGAGTTCTGATTCAGAACAGGTAGACCAGTACTACAGTATCCATCTGGTGAGGACAGACTGAAAGTCTCTGAGGGCAAATATTGCACTAAGGGACCTCTTCTCATAATTATAATAGTACATTGTATTAGTTAGGGTGGCACCTTTGTGGACATTTAAAGTCACCTTAAATAGTAATGAACTAATAAAGAAAATAGTAAAAAATAAAAAAGGGAAACAACCTCTATTATACTGGTTGTAGCAGCACCAGGAGTGAGACAAGGGTTTGGTTACTTACATGGGGCCATATAAAGATGAGGTCATCGTCATGTGACTCCCCTGCACGGAGAGGGTGGGGCTAATTTGAGAAGCAAAACAGGGAGTGGCATCACCTGTGTACACTACACTCAATGTCCCGGTCTGTCTGACTCTGTCGACAGTGTTCTTGCGTCTTTGGTCAAGTCGGGCTTTTCTCCTGACTCAGCCGTGCCCCTATAGTCAGTTTCAGAAATGTACCTTGGCTCCAAATTGAATCTCAAGGTTTAACCTGAACCACTACACTTTCATGTCAGATTTTCTTCAGTAAACAAAGCTCTAGTGCTTTCCTCAAGGACACAAACCTTTATCAATCCACCAGGAATTTGAAGCAGCTAGCTACCGTTCCATTCTCCCAGCTAACCTTGAGAATATAGCGCTAAAGGCAACTATCATTAATGTATTTTCATGACTGTAGTTACCATTATCGTAGTTGAGAATACAATACTCAGGTCGCAACCTGCTTCCAGCCTATCTGTAATGTCCCCGCGATGAGCGCTAAATGCTAATTATCTCTGCATGGCATTTCAGACCAACAAAGAGGTGCATTAGCTATGGTTCACTTATTCCCTGAATTCGGATATGTAGGGACATACGAAATAAACAGACAACAACTCCAAAATGAATTATCTGATGCAAGCAGTGCATTGTTTTTTCCCTACTTTAGAAATACAAAAATGCCAGTTTGACTGTGCAAACTCAAAGTAGTCTGTCATAGGGAGTGTTACGTAAAGGGTCCGCCCCCTCCAGTCTACCTCTACACTCAATATCTTCTTCACGCCTCCCATTCCATCCTCTCCTCTCCTCTCTCCTCCACTCCCTCTCCTTTGCTACTTCCCCTTATCTCCCTTTGTCATATATCCCATCCTCTACTCTCCCTCCATCTCCTCCCCCCTTCCAGCAGAGTAGATCAGTACCACACATCCAGTAGTCTAGCCTGCCAGTACAGTGTATCTCCAGCATCACCCCTCCCCTTCTCGCTCTCTGGACGTCCAGTAGTCCATCCTGCCAGTACAGTGTATCTCCAGCATCACCCCTCCCCTTCTCGCTCTCTGGACGTCCAGTAGTCCATCCTGCCAGTACAGTGTATCTCCAGCATCACCCCTCCCCTTCTCGCTCTCTGGACATCCAGTAGTCCAGCCTGCCAGTACAATGTAGCCCTATCATCACCCCTCCCCTTCTCGCTCTCTGGACGTCCAGTAGTCCAGCCTGCCAGTACAATGTAGCCCCATCATCACCCCTCCCCTTCTCGCTCTCTGGACATCCAGTAGTCCAGCCTGCCAGTACAGTGTAGCCCCATCATCACCCCTCCCCTTCTCGCTCTCTCGACGTCCAGTAGTCCAGCCTGCCAGTACAATGTAGCCCCAGCATCACCCCTCCCCTTCTCGCTCTCTGGACGTCCAGTAGTCCAGCCTGCCAGTACAATGTAGCCCCATCATCACCCCTCCCCTTCTCGCTCTCTGGACGTCCAGTAGTCCAGCCTGCCAGTACAATGTAGCCCTATCATCACCCCTCCCCTTCTCGCTCTCTGGACATCCAGTAGTTCAGCCTGCCAGTACAGTGTAGCCCCAGCATCACCCCTCCCCCTTCTCGCTCTCTGGACGTCCAGTAGTCCAGCCTGCCAGTACAATGTAGCCCCAGCCCTATCATCACCCCTCCCCTTCTCGCTCTCTGGACGTCCAGTAGTCCAGCCTGCCAGTACAATGCAGCCCCAGCATCACCCCTCCCCCTTCTCGCTCTCTGGACGTCCAGTAGTCCAACCTGCCAGTACAGCGTAGCCCCAGCATCACCCCTCCCCCTTCTCGCTCTCTGGACATCCAGTAGTCCAGCCTGCCAGTAGCCCCAGCTCTGGGTTTCCAGCACTAATCCTACTGGGCACATACACCAATCCAGCCCTGTAGCCACTGAACTTAACAGGCCACTAATTACTGATAATAGACATGACATCACCCCACCAGGGCGCAAGTAGGTTGTGTGCGTGTGTTTGTCTGTCTATGCACTGAGTGTCCCTCTGATTGGACAATTAATATCTACCCGCTCAGAGGAAGATAGAAACTTGGCCGTTGTGAATGAAGAAATGGTCTGGTGAGATTGCGGCCCTTGTAAAAGATTGGAGACAGTTTGATGCGCAATGAACGTCAAAACTAAAATAATGAGCAGTGAAGCTAAACTCTGAGTATGGAACATTCAGAACATGTCTACAGCTGAGTACAACTAGAGAGGAGGTAGACCACAAACGGAAAACCACCCACAACTGGGTTCTACAGTTATATCCACATGAGCATTGTAGTCTTTACACAGAAATGCCAAACCTGGGGAGTACAATGACGGCTCTATAATAATAATAATAATAATAATAATAATAATAATAATAATAATAATGTTATTTTTTGGGAAATACGCCACTTCTTCCACCCCCACCCCTCCCAATTAATCATCAGTGGTTCCCATTCTAAATCAAATGAAGTAGGTCAAAAACAAATAGAGCTCTCCTGAGGCACTGCACCCCAATTTAAAAAAAAAAAGAATTTTGCAGAGACAATGGAGGGAGAGGAGAGAGCAGGGCTGGGCTGGAAGTAGGAGCCAGGGAGGAATGGTGAGAGGGACAGCTAATGAAGGGCTCCTACTGATCTTCTTCTAGCCCTGGACAACAACAAAAAAAACTCAGGCCATGGGGGACAAGGAGAGAGAGAGATAGAGAGAGGATGCAGAGGCATCAATAGAGGAGGAGTGGAACGGAGAGACACAGGAGAGACTCGCCCACCATTCAGAGGCCTGGAGTGAGGCCATCTATCCCTCTATAAGCTTCTAGCTACATGTCCTCAGGCAATGCATGGGCTATGTGGATCTGTCTATTCTCTCAGCAGCCTTGTAGTCCCTCCAGACTACAGAGGGATGACGCGGCATGTACACAGAGCTGCCGGGTTCTCACAGCACGGCTGGAAGGTGGCATTCCACTCAATAGAGGTACCATGCAGAGAGCAGGTGGGTGAGGTCAAAGAGCCAACTGACACACCCCCACAAACCCCTTCTCACGCACTAATGAGCATGCACAGTGCACGCTTGCACACACTGAAAGAGCGATGCCACACACTCAAACCCATGTGGGATATTTTATAACGCTTTAAAAACATGCACCAAGTAAAAGAGATGAACGGTTGTTTTTATTGTCATGGGGGTTGTGTGGGAGTTTTTCCTTACCACACATACAGTGGGGCAAAAAATTATTTAGTCAGCCACCAATTGTGCAAGTTATCCCACTTAAAAATATGAAGCCTGGAATTTTTATCAAAGGTACACTTCAACTATGACAGAAAAAATGAGGAAAAAAAATCCAGAAAATCACATTGTATGATTTTTAATGAATTTATTTGCTAATTATGGTGGAAAATAAGTATTTGGTCACCTACAAACAAGCAAGATTTCTGGCTCTCACAGACCTTTAAGAGGCTCCTCTGTCCTCCACTCGTTACCTATATTAATGGCACCTGTTTGAACTTGTTATCAGTATAAAAGACACCTGTCCACAACCTCAAACAGTCACACTCCAAACTCCACTATGGCCAAGACTAAAGAGCTGTCTACAAAATTGTAGACCTGCACCAGGCTGGGAAGACAATCTGCAATAGGTAAGCAGCTTGGCTTGAAGAAATCAACTTTGGGAGCAATTATTAGGAAATGGAAGACATACAAGACCACTGATAATCTCCCTTGATCTGGGGCTCCACGCAAGATCTCACCCCGTGGGGTCAAAATGATCACAAGAACGGTAAGTAAAAATCCCAGAACCACACGGGGGGACCTAGTGAATGACCTGCAGAGAGCTGGGACCAAAGTAACAAAGCCTACCATCAGTAACACACTACGCCGCCAGGGACTCAAATCCTGCAGTGCCAGACGTGTCCCCCTGCTTAAGCCAGTACATGTCCAGGCCCGTCTGAAGTTTGCTAGAGAGCATTTGGATGATCCAGAAGAAAATTGGGAGAATGTCATATGGTCAGATGAAACCAAAATAACTTTTTGGTAAAAACTCAACTCGTCGTGTTTGGAGGACAAATAATGCTGAGTTGCATCCAAAGAACACCATACCTACTGTGACGCATGGGGGTGGAAACATCATGCTTTGGGGCTGTTTTTCTGCAAAGGGACCAGGACGACTGATCCGTGTAAAGGAAAGAATGAATGGGGCCATGTATCGTGAGATTTTGAGTGAAAACCTCCTTCCATCAGCAAGGGCATTAAAGATGAAAAGTGGCTGGGTCTTTCAGCATGACAATGATCCCAAACACACCACCCGAGCAACGAAGGAGTGGCTTCGTAAGAAGCATTTCAAGGTCCTGGAGTGGCCTAGCCAGTCTCCAGATCAACCCCATAGAAAATCTTTTATATATCTGTTATAAAATCTGTTATATAAAATCTGTTATATACCCTTTGTTGGCAATGACAAAGTATTGAGAAACTTTTGTTATTGACAAAATACTTATTTTCCATTTTCCATTTGCAAATAAATTCATTAAAAATCTTACAATGTGATTTTCTGGATTTTATTTTCTAATTTTGTCTGTCATAGTTGAAGTGTACCTATGATGAAAATTACAGGCCTCTCATCTTTTTAAGTGGGAGAACTTGCACAATTGGTGGCTGACTAATAACTTTTTTGCCCCACTGTATGAAAACCTCCGACATCAACTGTATATATAAAAAACCCTCACTACCAAGTTCCAAACGAAGTCTGGAAGCAACGTCAGCACAATAAATGTTTGTTGGGAGCTTCATGAAATGGGTTTCCATGGCCGAGCAGCCGTGCACAAGCCTAAGATCACCATGCGCAATGCCAAACGTTGGATGGTTTGGTGTAAAGCTCAACACCATTGGACTCTGGAGCAGTGGAAACGCGTTCTCTGGAGTGATGAATCATGCTTCACCATCAGGCAGTCCGATGGATGAATCTGTGTTTGGCGGATACTAGGAGAACGCTACCTTCCCAAATGCATAGTGCGAACTGTAAAGTTTGGTGGAATAGGAATAATGGTATGGGGCTGTTTTTCATTGTTCGGGCTAGGCCCCTTAGTTCTAGTGAAGGGAAATCTTAATGCTACAGCATACAATGACAATCTAGACGATTCTGTGCTTCAAACTTTGTGGCAATAATTTGGGTAAGGCCCTTTCCTGTTTCAGCATGATAACGCCCAGTGGACAAAGCGAGGCCCATACAGAAATGCTTTGTCGAGATCGGTGTGGAAGAACTTGACAGGCCTGCACAGAGCCCTGATCTCAACCCCATCGAACACCTTTGGGATGAATTGAAACACCGACTATGAGCCAGGCCTAATCGCCTAACATCAGTGCCCAACCTCACTAATTCTCTTGTGGCTGAATGTAAGCAAGTCCCCGCAGCAATGTTCCAACATCTAGTGGAAAGCCTTTGAAGAAGAGTGGAGGTTGTTATAGCAGCAAAGGGTGAACAAACTCCATACTAATGCCCATGATTTTGGAATGAGATGTTCGACGAGCAGGTGGCCACATACTTTTGGTCATGTATTGTATTTCATCGAACATATCCAGGAAATGCATGCATTTTGAGGTCCTACCTGTCAAAATAGGATCCAGAATGATCAGATATATTTTTGTCTCTTCAGAGAATTTGCTGTCATCTTTGTGCATATTGGACTATAGGCTACATTACTCACCACCTGAGGAAGTGGGAATTCACAACACTTAGCTAGACGTTCCATTGCTAGGCTATATGATGTAGGCCTATTCGGTCCTTAGGCACATCAAAACCAGAGGTGAGAAATACATTATATATACAGACACTGACAGAAAGCTGCGACTCTCCTCTCTGTAAAAAGAACAGTATTTTTCCCTCAATAGCATTTTGTGCTTCTCAGAATGCATCTCGCCCTCCTCCGTGCACACAGTGGGGAGAGGGAGTGAGAGTCAGCAGCCGACAGTGAAAGAGGGACAGGCAGATGCATTCATAGCAGAATCAACATAATGCATAGACTATTACTGTTGACCAAATAATGGTTTTAGAATAATCTACAGGAACGTTTTGTGTAGCTAAATCAACTAAAATTACTGACGTACACACAATGCTTCGCTAAAAGGAAGCCAATGTCAGTCATTTTTGGTTTATGTCCCAGCTCTCACATAACACTTCCATTGAAACACTGGATAGTTCCAACACAATTAGATGAAATCTGACATACCAAAAGAAGGAATAACCCCCAAACCCTTGTTTCATGGATGAAAGAACAAACACCACTCGGTAGGACCCCATTAAACACACACCACTTTGTCCTCTTTCTGGTTGTCGGAGGCCAGCAGGCTCCATTCGATGTCCAGGGGGCCAGAGTCCACAGGGGCCAGAGAAAACTGACAATCCAGCTTGACACTCTCACTGCTGGCCTTCTCTATGGACGTGGGTCCCTGGGACGTGATCTCCAGGCCATGGGCTACACCTGGACACAGAGAGGGAGGGAGAGGAAGATCATTAGCCTAATAGCACACACTGATTGCATGGCATTCCCTTCATTAGCACATTGGGGCTAAAGATCGAATTAGAATGACTAAGTCTATGATGTTAGTTCTAAAACAAATCAGGATTCCATCTGAGTGCCTCGTTGTTCACACTTATGTTTCAGTTAAAAGTAACTGTCCAGTTTTAGCACATTTCTATCAAATATGATCTAAAATTAATTATAATACGAGTGAAATAGTTTTTTTCCTCAGCCCAGTCAAGCAGCTTTTCGTGTCACAATTGTGTGGGCGTATACCAGTCATAAAAATATTAAATACGAGTAGACCGCCGATTGGCAAGCTCATCCTGCTCACGAGGATGACATCATCCTATTTGAGGACACATTATTTGAGACACATTGTTTGAGATACACGTTTTATCATTTAGTTTTATATGTGCTCAAACTCTACTCCCCAACCACAGCACTCCGTTCTGCCACCCCTGGTCTCTTGGCCTTCCCACCTCCCTGATAATGGGTATCTTAAATGAATCCCACGGCACCCCCACAAAAAAAGAGAAACAAAAAGAGCACTGGCTTTGCTGTTAACTATTTTAGGGGGAAAATATACTTGCTACGACTGATATGTGTGTCTCACCCAGCCATCTTAACATGAATTAACTAATTGTAAGTCACTCTGGATAAGAGTGTCTACTATATGACTAAAATGTAGACGCAACTTTGAGGTAGGGCTAGGCGATACATAAAATTAATTAAAATGTATGTTCTCGCGATATTCCAAATGCCTGCATCTCAGAATCAAGATTTTTTGTATTTTTTGTTTTTATTAGTATTTATGTCCACTTCTTCTCATGTGGTCTTTTTGGTTGTCTCGATTGCTCCCCCTGTACTGTGCACCTTACCATTTACACCAGAGATCTGTATATAATGACGAGATGCTCATGTCTCCACCATAACAACAGGAGTTGTTGTCCCAAAAGGCAGGAAGGCAAGCGACAAGCTTATGTTCAAAATAAGCACATAGAAACGCATTGGGGTTATTTTGGACATATTTTGGTGAGAGAGAAACATCTCGCTTTGTCTTTTTCTCTATGGTTTACATACACCCCCAAAGCCCCTCCCTCTACCACTCACAACAACAAGATGAGAGATCACTTATTCTTCTCTGACAAGCGATTTCAAATGGCTATCTGCATTTGAGGTTCGGTCTAACAGAATCATTCACATGGACACCAAAACACATTGAGACATTATTTTCCTGTAATAGAGAAGTTAATCTTGCATCTCCTCAAATTTCAAGCAGAGCAGACACTACTAAAGCAGATGTACCAATAAACATTCATTCTGGAAAATGCATGCCCAGTTTGTCGTGCGCGCATTACGGTACCACGTACTGCTAGCAGCATTTTTGTCAAATAAATATTGTTATACCATTTGTTTATTCTGTTTTAAACGTGCAAAAGCATAAAATATAACAAATTGGCAGCTTGTTTTTATTCTGAGAAATAAGGTAGGCCACTTGATTTCAACATCTGAACTAAGTGGATAGGCTATCATGCTGATCAAACAGTTGGAGACGGAAAGGTGTGTTCATAACAATTCAACTGTTTTGCACTGATATCTAGCAAATAGATTAAAGTTGGCTAAACTTGAAATGTAAGTAAAGTATTAGCTGGCTACTCACTAGCATGAGGGATGGTGCTTGAGAGATTGTTTATGAGACCTGTGTTAATTTTCTATAATACCTGCTACATGATTAATGAATGTGCATTGTGCTTGGTTCTGGTTAAATTTGTAACAAAAAAGGGCATTTTTATAGACAGACCCGAAAGCCAGATCAGTGATTATTGCAAAAAAAGCAGGTAAAACTATTGAACCTAGTGGTTAAGAGCTTTGGGCCAGTAACCAAAGTGTCGCTGGTTCGAATCCCCGAGCCGACTAGGTAAAACAAATTAGAAGTCTCTCTGGATAAGAGCGTCTGCTAAATGACTGAAATGGAAATGTTTTACGGTTGTGGAAAGCATATATTCAGTCTAGGTATAATTTCACAAACCGTAAATTCATTAGATTATTGCTGACTGTTTTAAATGAGGTCTATTTGACCTTTAAATTGTACAACAAATCTTATTTAGAGAGAAAAATATGTATATTTAAACAAGCTATATATCGTGACGGTTTGAAAAAAATAGAGATTTGAGTTTTAGGCCGTATCGTCCAGTCCTACTTTGAGGTAGGGTTTTTCTCCAATTTATGGTTTGGACACAAATACGAGTATAGGATGAGTCAACAACATTATTTGAGTATGAGTTAACAGAATAATAACAACATTTAAAAGTCATATCTTCACTTGACAGTTACTTTAAGGTTTAAAATCAGTATTTTGGTTAACTGGATTATTTCAAATCTTTGAAATAGAGCCTTCATAAAATTGTTATTATGAGGTCAAGTGCTACTTCAATAAAGGCAAAACACATCTTTGTAAAATGTGAACTACACAGGGAAGAGGTTTATAATAAAGCAGACTGAATAGGTTATGTATCAAAATAAATAAAAGTGTAGCTCTGCTCATCACCCAAATGGAGCATCATGTTTCTCAAGGAGTTATTCTTAGAATGAATAAACATATTTTCCTGGTGACATCAACGGAGCTAAAGATTTTCTCCATTCAATTCAATAAGAGCTTTAAGCCCTCAGCATGGAACCACAGTCCATAGAGAATGGAGTTGTCACATGCTGCCGCCACATAGAAAAATCCTTTTGACAGTCAGTCGCCTTCCACTGTCAAAACTAAAATTGCAGCTTTTTTTAAACTAGTCTGCTAGGCTTTATCCCCTCGATGTGGCTCACAGATTACTAGTTGTGTATAATTCAATAGCATTGAAATGATAGTGTGTACAGAAAATACATTTTTACTACAACCTGGTGAAACAAATCTGAATTAGTGCACACACACAGGCGCGCACACACACACGCACACACACGCACACGAGACCAGAGCCTGGGTTGAAACTGCATTCTGTAATCTAAAAGTAAGCAGGGAGCTGGAGCAGGTTTTGGATGCGGGCCATGGGCAGTTCAGACCCCGAGTGAGTTTCATCAATCGTACGCCCCTGCTGCTTGTTCTGCCAGCCCAATGTTTTAAAGTAATCTGTGTGTCATTTGGTGGTAGGGCGATAAGGAGATGGCGCAGACAGACACGGCTGCTCTGCTTCTAGCTCCTAAGCAACTTTGCAGTATTTTGTGTGTTATTTCTTACATTATTAGCCCAGAATGTTTTTTGTGTTATTACATACAGCCGGAAATAACTTTGGGATATCAGAGCGGCGGTAAGTCACCAGCATTACAACTTTCCCCGAATTGGATTCTTTGTTCATACCCCCCAGGGCAATTGTGACTAACCACCTGGATTCGGCCTATGTAGCAAAATTTGAAATTGTGTTTTTTTTTTAACATTGGATAAAAGTAGAGACTCTACAAAATGGTATATCACACACTGCATTTGAGGAACAATGGGAAAGTAATTATACTTTGAAAGTTGATGAACGGGGCCTCCCGGGTGGCGCAGTGGTTAGGGTGTTAAGCTGTGCCATCAGAGTCCCTGGGTTCGCGCCCAGGCTCTGTCGTAACCGGCCACGACCGGGAGGTCCGTGGGGCGACGCACAACTGGCCTAGCGTCGCCCGGGTTAGGGGAGGGCTTGGTCGGCCACTCCTGTGGCGGGCTGGGCGATAACCAAGGTGGCCATGTGTCCTCCGACACATTGGTGCGGCTGGCTTCCGGGTTGGATGCGCGCTGTGTACCTTCAACCTTCGTCTCTCCCGAGCCCGTACGGGAGTTGTAGCGATGAGACAAGATAGTAGCTACTACAACAATTGGATACCACAAAAAGGGGTAAATAAAAATGTAAAAAAGTTGATGAACCTCACTTTTGAGAAAATGGCCTTTTAAGCTAGAGAGCATCTCGTTACGCTCTCGGGGCACACACTTCAAGCTGAAGATGATTTGTTTACCCATGGATAACATGAAAACAGCCTAACCAGCTCTGCTGGCAACAATTTCATTACGCTTTTTTGCAGACGTTTACTGACACCGGCCATATTCAACGGGTGTTGTACACACTGAAATGTTAGCTAACGAGCCAGCCAGCTAACGTTAGCTAGTTAAACTACAATGAACAGTGCCAACAATGCGGCAGCGAAGCCTAGTGGTTAGAGCGTTGGACTGGTAGCCGGAAGGTTGCAAGTTCAAACCCCCGAGCTGACAAGGTACAAATCTGTCGTTCTGCCCCTGAACAGGCAGTTCCACTGTTCCTAGGCCGTCATTGAAAATAAGAAAAAATCAGCTAGGGAGCCAGCCAGCTAACGTTAGCTACCTAGCTAACAGTACACTTTAGCTTAAGACATAGCTAGGTTCATTGTTTACCTAGCTAGCTTAAGTAAAAGTGTAAGTTCACACACGTCACGTTAGCTAACGAGCCAGCCAGCTAGAGCGTTAGCTAGTTAAACAACAAACACAGTGCCAACAATGCCACAGTGCTGGGAGCTAACAAACCACGTTCAATGTGCACTGGTGTTTTCTCCATCTCTTCAGCTAACATACTCTAATTCCACTGATTTCAAAACTTGATCCTCCAGAAAGTCGAGAGCAACACTTATGCAGCTCCACTACACAAGCCGCGTTCGACAGGATTACCAACAGACTGATGAGCTCAAATAGACAGAAGCCAAACACTGACGCTTACATGGACACCATAGTACCCTCCAAGCTCATCGTTAATCTCGGGGCCCTTGGACTGAACATCGCCCTGTGCAACTGGGTCCTGGACTTCCTGACGGGCTGCCCCCAGGTGGTGAAGTTAGGAAACACTTCCACTTTGCTGATCCTCAATACAGGGGCCCTTTACAGGGGCCCTTTACACCCAATCCCTTTACACCCATGACTGCGTGGCCATGCACGCCCCCAACAATGACGAGACAGACTACAGGGAGGAGGTGAAGGCACTGGCGGAGTGGTGCCAACATAAAAACGAAGGAGCTGATCGTGGACTTCAGGAAACAGCAGAGGGAGCACACCCCATCCGCGTCAACAGGACCGCAGTGGAGAGGTGGAATGCTTCAAGTTCCTCGGCGTACACATCATGGACAATCTGAAATGGTCCACCCACACAGACAGTGTGGTGAAGGAGACGCAATAGTGCCTCTTCAACTTCAGGAGGCTGAAGAAATTCGGCCTGGCCCAAGACCCTCACAAACGTTTACAGATGCACAATTGAGAGCATCCTGTTGGGCTGCATCACCGCCTGGTACAGCAACTGCACCACCCGCAATCGCAGGACTCTCCAGAGGGTGGTACGATCTGCCCAACGCATCACCGGGGGCACACTGCCTGCCCTCCACGACATCTACAGCACCTGTCGTCACAGGAAGGCCAAAAATGATCATCAACCACCTGAGCCACGGCCTGTTCACCCCGCTATCATCCAGAAGTCAGTACAGGTGTATCAAAGCTGGGACAGAGAGACTGAAAAACAGCTTCTATCTCAAGGCCACTGTTAAATAGCCATCACTAGTCGGCTACCACCCGGCTACTCAACCCTGCACCATAGAGGCTGCTGCCCTATATACATAGATGTGGAATCACAGGCCACTTTAATAATGTTTACATAGTGCTTTACTAATCTGATATGTATATACTGTATTGTACTGTATTTAGTCAATGACACTCCGACATGATCGTCCTAATATTTATAGATTTCTTAATTCCATTCTTTTAGATGTGTGTATTGTTGTGAATTGTTAGATACTACTGCACTGTTGGAGCTAGGATCACAAGAATTTTGCTGCACCCGCAATAACATCTGCTAAATATGTGTATGTAACCAATACATTTTGATTTGGTAGGAGCCTGTCGTGCTAGGGGGCACGCAGCATCCAAGAACCCCAACAGAAGACATAAGACACAGAATTTTCAGTCCTGCTTTATTTGAAGGGTATCTTCATAAAGCACTACATTGATGCTTCACAAATCAACCTATAACCATATCACGCTCTATAAAGTTTCATGTGGCATAACTGTGACAACCATCAATACATTTCACATTTATTCATCATTTATAGAGCATGAAATATGGTTACAGATGATTTGTGACCCATTTATGCAGTGCTTATGAAGCCTATATGAATGCTTTATGAAGCCTATATGCTGAAAGTCCGTTTTCTGTTCTCCCCTCGTTTGTCTGCAATGTGGAGGGATGTTGTGTGTTGCAGATGTTTCTCCACCCTAGACAGCCAAGGGATATCATAACACATATACAAAGCTCCCAAATTATAATTTCCATGGTGATGAGAAAACTACACACACACACACACACACACACCCTATACACACACACAGTATAGTCCCCATTACATAATGGTTCACAATTAACAGGAGGTTGAACAAGAATGAAAAGCACAATGCAAATAGGAGTGGAATTCCCTTAAATTACCCTTGGAACATCCCTTGTGTCATTCTTTGAACTGAAGGCACATTGTGTTTGTGGTGAGAGTGTTGTCAGCACAATGATGCTGCCAACCTCCTGGAGCCTGTTTGTCTAGTCCTGAAGGTTTGGCCTAGTTAGTGATACAGGTGCACCGCCCTCACTGCTCTCAAGACCCTCATCATCTCAATCTCCAACCCTGTCGCCTCACCTCCCTCTGGGGCATGACAGACTGGGATCACACCACACAGCCCAGTCTCAGTCACACCCGCTATTGTGGAGAGCGAGAAGGCCCTCTGAGCATTTTATATGGTCACAGAACACTAAGCTCTAACAGCCATGAACCCCACATTGCTGCGGTAGCTGATTCTGTTGTCCATTGGATCTGACAGACGTCCTTGTTCACAGCGACTCAGTCACAGCCCTGAGCAGCAGACAACAACGCCAGTGAAATGAGAGCAATAGAAACAAAGTGAGATGAATGTCTATCAAAGTCAACACAGAGAGCCTGACGTCTATGTGACAGAGCTATGTATGCATTTATCATCAGGCATCAGTGAATACCAGAGAAACAGCCTACATGAAAAAAACTGAAATGACATTTTCAAAACAAATTCCATTCACCTGGAACTGTTTATCAGGGAATTGTTTTCTTTGACGTTTTATCAGGGGGCACCAATGTAGTTGTTTTTTATCTAATTGATGAGTCTGGGACATCAATGACCTTGGGCTGCTTTTGTCTTTATTACAGTTGATACTCATGGACGTCTCTCCCCCTCTCAACCACCATACACACGCACACTAGGGGAAAAGTGATATTTCATGCCATCATCTGATCACATTTAAGCTTTCCAGTAAATCTGCCATGCATGTTATGAGGGTTCAGATGAAAACAGTGCAGTGAAATGTATGACCAACACTACCTCCCTATCCTAACGTAGCAGGCGTAAAAGAAAAAGCCTGAGCGGAGTTCCCACATCAGGTTTCCAACGGAAAAGGAAGCTAGATTGAATTAGCTGTATCCCTGAAAAGCGGATATATCCGGTTGTTGGCAATTCTGATAAGTATGCTACCTCCACTACCTCTCCCCTTCTCTTCTCCCCTCTCCCTTGGGTAATAGCCTACTCCCAGTGTTTGGAAACGTGCCTATACAGTACCCTCAAACTACAGAAGTAAAAAGGAAAGTAGTCAACTGACATTAAAAAAAATCTCGCCCCCTCTCCCTCTCCCTCAACCACCAGACAGACACTTTGAACTCCACTTGCAACCATTGGGCAGAAAGGCGGGGGACGTGTCTGATTTTTGATTAGCCAGTAATAGCCACATAAAAATGCAAGTGAAGCTAATGGGTTATGAGCCAATCTGTATTCTACACTGCTCAAGTCCCTTCGTAATTAATGTAGTGAAAAGACATTCAGGACATCTTTCACACTACATATAAAAACACCCAGATGGCTGTGGCTTTTCATAGACCATTCAAATTACTGTAATGGAGATTGGAGATATGAGCACACTAAACAATCATTTTAATAAACAAGCAATAGAATGGGAATTAACTGGCATCACATGGTGTAGCATGACAATGAGCTCTGACCAAAGATTATCTGCTAGATAAGCCGATGGGAAATCAATTCCTAGGAAGTAAATAACAATGAAACACGAAATGGGAAACAATATTTATTTACGGACAATGAAAGTAGTGGCGGATAGATTATGCTAGATCCTTTCACGTGGCAACTAGAGCCATAACAATGAAGGACAACAATTCTTACTAAGTAGGTGGAACCCAGCGCTGCCAGAGAGAACCGTTCTATGGTTCTATGACATGTGGATGTTCCAACAGCTGGAACATAATTTCAACATAATCACCTCGCTACAACACCCACTTACACCAGAGTAACAAAACAGCCTACCCTGCATAACACTGACACAGACAGACAAGGAGGTTGGTAGTTACTGATTAACACTGAACACACACAGGCAAGTGATTGGGAAATGGCCTTTATTCCACTGTGCTGTGACTGAGGCCCAGTGGGATAGGGCTCTGTGTGTGTGTGTGTGTGTGTGTGTGTGTGTGTGTGTGTGTGCGTAATCAATGGCTTATATTTAAGCAATAAGGCACGAGGGGTGTGGTATATGGCCAATATACCACGGCTAGCAGCTGTATCCAGGCACTCCGCAACACACACCCGCGGTGCCTTATTGCTATTGTAAACTGGTTACCAACATAATTAGAGCAGTAAAAATAAATGCTTTGTCATACGCATAGTATACGGGGTGATATACCACAACTGTCAGCCAATCAGCATTCAGGGCTTGAACCACCAAGTTTATAATATGGGATTTCCTTCTATCTTTATTCAGAGTAATGGCAGCCTGGCTCAGGGAAACGATTCTGGTCTCTAACGGCAAATAGAGGTTGATAAAAGAACCTATTACTACGGTCTCAAGAAAAGGACCACTATGAAGATGAACCTGCTGATAAATGTGGGTAAATGCACACACAATCCTTGCAAAATTGTGACCACATTAGTTGGGAACTGCCTGCCTCCTGTTGCGGTGTGTTGAGTGTGAGTCTAGAGGGGGAGGGAAGCAAACAGTGGGAACGGAGGTACACTGATTAGCTAATTAAAATGACTATTCATGCCTGCTTCCCTCCATGTGACTGGCTCCTCTCCCCCACAAATTGTGTCTGTCTGACACAGCATTTCCCAGCAGGATTACATGGCGACCAGCACTGGCTGATGGGAATTGTGTGTCATAGCCTCCCCAACCCCACCCTGTACACCCCCTCTACTCTTCCCTCTGTCCCCCCAGCAGTCCTCCCACCTACACCCCTGAATGTGGAGTGTAGGTCTCCAGGGCCCCAGATTCTCCCCAGTAGTGTTGATTGTAGACCCCCTTTATAACAGCACAATGTGGAGAGAATCCTGTCTCCTGGCAACTGATCCTACCGAGAATGCTGCTGCCGCTATGACACTTGAGAGAGAAGAGAGGGGGGAGGTGAAAGAAGAGAGAGAAAGGCTAAGCAGGGGGAGGAAGGAAGAATGGGGATTTGTAAAAGAATGACATGTTGCGCAGAGGTTTATTATCTTTGTGGTAAAGGAAGGAAGAATCATCAGCTGGAATCCAGCCAAGGGAAGGAGATGCCTTTATTAAAACTGAGATCTTAAACAGGGGCCTGGAGGATAGAGACCAATGAAAGCAACCACAAATTGAAGTGCCAGTGACAACAACTAAAACCATGTTGTTTTCAGTTCATGATGAAAATAATGTCAGTCAGCATATTACAGATTTTCTGTGCCTATGCACTCGACACAGCTAGCTACTATACTAAGAAAACAATTTTCTAGCACAGATAACATTCTCACACATTCTCAGTGCCTACACGCACGTACACAGATAAAATAGTGAGACAACGCGTGATATGACTGGAGCAGCATCATGTCCTCACAGTAGAACACATTCTATCAGTGGTGGAACGCTGTTGTGTTCTCTTATCCTCCTTATCGACTTACAATATTTCATAATGGCGTTGGCTGGCATCTGTAAGTCACTGAACCGGTTTGATCCTGAGAGGTCTTAGAGTAGGAAGTGAGTTTAAGCAGTGCAGCAGTGGGAGTAGCAGCAGCAACACTAGACCCAACAGACACTAATAAACCCTAGAGGGTAAAGCCCAACGACAGTCTCTCTATCTGCCCTGCTCTGGCTCTGCTAGCCAAGATAAAGACCTCTGATTAACCGCTGGCTACATAGTCTGGCTGAGGCCACCCAAAAGAGCCTCAGTGTGTGTATATGGGTCTTATAGACTGAGGCTATAGGTCTCTAGGACCAGGCTGTTTCAGGCTCCAGGGCTAACGATGCGGAAACAAGCATGTAGAGAACGAAAGCATGTCAGGCAGGGTGAGAGTGTGTTTGCTAGTGTGTGTTTACTTTTGTTGAGGTAGCCTTTGTATCTCTGCAAAAGTGTCTCGTGAAGAACATGTCTCCTCCGTCTGTTTGTGTAAAAACACCAAGTTAAAGCCGTATTACTTTGAGAGGTCTTGTTAGAAAAAATGTATAGCTACAATTCTTCTGTCAAGAAGAAAAGTGGGTGACTGACAACAAACAAGTGTGTGTGTTTGGAGGGGGAATATGTTTGTGGATCTGATAGGAAGACAACATCCTGCTCCTCACGCTGAGACAGCAAGATACCGTCATTTAAAAAAAACTAAAAACATTGAGATTTGGTCTTTGTTCTTATAAAGAAACATTTTCAAGAAAAGAGGAAGTTATTTTAGGGCCGCAATAGATAGGAGCTTCTTCCTTTCTTAGCTGAGGAGAGCCCTCAGTGACAGGACTTTTGAATAGCGAGCGTGGCTGGCGCCACATTATTTTTCCTGGGTGGGCTGAGTCTGTTCTGTCGCTGCTCTGCTGGGATTAAGCGCTCATGGCAGTCTGGGGCCCCTGTAGCGAATAAATTAAAGAGCTACTGATAACACTTCTTCCATTAACGCTCTGCTCACAGACCCTCTGTGACCGTGTTGAAGCCTGTCAACTCCTCCACCTGACCTATGCATAACGGACATGACTTCATGGCACTAGAACTGTTGAACATGAACGCTGCTCCACCAACCGCCAAACATCTCCCCAGCGAGTGAAGCCAATCCAATTTGTAGCATATCTGCATGTGTTCAGTGTTCTGTGGGTTGTGGTTTGTTTTGTGTTGGCTAATTGGTGATTCATACACAATGCGCTATAATGCAGGCTGAACGCTCAGCTAGCCAGGTACCCACATGGCAATGTCATCAATTCTCAGAACGAATGACCTGAAGGCTGTTTGGACATAATTGACAAATGACTTATGTTTTACTTCCCCACTACAGTACATTAAACAGAGCACTGAGGAACGCATGCCTATGGGAGTGTATGCATTTAGTCCCACTGGATTAAAGACATCCAGAAAATGTTTCCAGGGTTACATTACAGGGCTGACAATGAGACATCAGGAGGACATCATCATGACACTGACCTCAGCTGTGACAGCCTCAGCTGTGACAGCCTCAGCTGTGACAACCTGCCTTACCAAGGAGCCTGGAATTATTACTATTAACAGCCCGTCTCTGCTGCCCTGAGAAATAGGTGTGTGTGTGTGTGTTGCAGAAGGCCTAGTAGCAGTAGCTAATAAAGTAGTAGCAGGGCCACGGCCGTATGTAGCCTAATTCACTTAAGAATACATTTGCTGTTTTTCTTGTTAAGGGGTAATATGCTAATCAGACTTGGATAACGGCATATGCTGAGCAAATAAGTAGTGAAAAGTACAAGACGCCTCTAGCGCGCACACACACACACACACACACACACACCCTTAAATGGTCCAGTAATCAAAAGGCGAAAGACTGCTTACTCCATTGACTCCCTAAGACCATGTCCCTGGGAGGAATAGATGCTTATTTATAAGCTGCTCTGCATTATCATCTTACAATTTGGCTGGCTTTCAACAGCTGCTGCTTGTCTAACCCTCAGTCTCTGCTCTGGAGATAAAACACTACATTCTGCTGCTTTTGCAATAGCTAATGGGGAGTTCGCATCCTAAGTGGGGTAGGGGTCTAAGGCACTGCATCGCAGTGCTTGACGCATCACTAAAGACCTGGGTTTGATCCCAGCTGGCCGTGACCGGGAGACCCATGAGGCAGCGCAAGATTAGTGTCGTCTGGGTTAGTGGAGGGTTTGACCGGGATTTCCTTGTCCAATCGCACTCTAGTGACTCCTTGTGGCGGGCTGGGCGCCTGCAAGCTGACTTCTTTCCTCCAACACATTGGTGTGGCTGGCTTCTGGGGTTAAGCGAGCTTTGTGTCAAGGAGCAGTGCGGCTTGGCAGGGTCGTGTTTCGGAGGAGGCATAGCTCTCGACCTTCGCCTCTCCCGAGTCCATAGGGGAGTTGCAGCGATGGGACAAGACTGTAACTACCAATTGGATATCACAAAATGGGGAGGAAAAAGAAGGGAGTTAATTTATCTAAGCACCCTGGACAGTCAGATAACAGCGCCCCCTCTCATGTCCCTCCTCCCCACTCCCCTGTGCTCTCATTGAACACACAGACAGACACACCTTAGGGACAGTGTGTGCCGTGTGCTGGCGACAGGACAGGGGGAGGTAGACTCTGGAGACGGGCTGATAGGCAGCAGGCCAGGCCAGCCCAGGGAGCCCTGATAACACCTCCATGGGAACCACAAACACAGACAACAGCCAGTGGGGGACAGGATGAAAAGACAAAGGAGAGGAGTGGGTTTAATTATGAAATCATCCAGAGGTATCACTAGAGACTCCAGTATGTTACCTTGTTTAGAAAAAACAAGTCTTTGTAGATTTAGTTGGAGGCAGGGGGGGATGCAAACAAAACATACACACATTCAGTGTGTTTTCTCCAGAGCTAACTGCTGAAGTAATTACTAAATTGTGTCATCTTCATTCCTGTGAAAAATGTGAAAAACAGTTCCCTGTGACAGATTACTAAACACACAATGCCAACTGAGGATGAATTGAAAAGAATAGTAATGGAATGGAATGTGTCGAAGTAGTTCAAACTACAACAATGCTTTACGGTTCGGTACATTTCAAGCTGGTGGAAAGCAGGGCACAAATTACATTTAAAGGCAGAGGAGTGGTATAGATCCTTGAGTTAAAGTTGAACTAATAGTGTGGAACGGTGCAAGTTACAGTTTAAAAATAACTTTAGTTAGCAGGCTCCAGCACATTCCATAGTGGTCAACGTCACTGACAGTGACAAGGAGTGGTAAAATGGCAGTCGGTCAGGTGTCTTGGAAACTTGTTATCTCACATTCCCATTAGAAATAGCTGAGTGAATACGTCATAAGACTAGGAAGTTTAACAGTGTAAGAACGACAACGTGTCCTGTGGAGGCTGGGTCATTATGAGTTCGGTGCGATGGTGTCACGCACACATTTGTTTTACTATCCTTGTGGGGACCAAACAATTGATTCCCACTAAAAATCCTATTCCCCTAACCCCAACCCTTAACCACAAACCCCTAAGCCTAACCCTAAATACCCTTTGTTCTTGTGGGGACCAGAGAAATGTCCCCACAAGGATAGTAAAACCACATACACGCACAGACCCCAGATGGCTGTTTTATGAGGCTGTAAATCATCACATTCCCTCTGGGAGATTGCAGACGCTGAATGTATAAGGTCAGTAGACGCTGACCACTAGCCTGTGGCTTCACTGAATGTATAAGGTCAGTAGACACTGACCACTAGCCTGTGGCTTCACATCTGTCCACATTGTACTGTAGCCTATCTTCCCAAACATGCAAAGATGTAGATAAAGCAGCTTATTGCAATGATTCTTCTTAGAATTGGTGTTTTGATCTTTAAATATACACCGAACAAAAATATAAAACGCAACATGTAAGGTGTTGGCCTCCCGAGTGGCGCAGCGGTCTAAGGCACTGTGTCACAGTGCTGGAGGAGTCCCTACAGACCCGGGTTCGATCCCGGGCTGGGTTGCAGCCGACCGCGATCAAGAGACCCATGACTGGTGCACAAATGGCCCAGCTTCATACTGGGTTAGGGGAGGGTTTGGCCAGCCGGGATGTCCTTGTCCCATCGCGCACAAGCGACTCCTTGTGGCAGGGTTGTGTACAGCGTTTCCTCTGACACATTGGTGCGGCTGGCTTCCAGGTTAAGCGAGCAGCATGTCAAGAAGCAGTGTGGCTTGATAGGGTCGTGTTTGAGGACGCATGGCTCTCGACCTTCACCTCTCCCGAGTCGGTATGGGAGTTGCAGCGATGGGACAAGACTGAAACTACCAATTGGATATCACAAAATTGGGTAGAGAAAAGGGGTAAAAAAATACCCCCAAAAATACATGTTAAGTGTTGGTCCCGTGTTTCATGAGCTGAAATAAAAGATCCCAGAAATGGTCCGTATGCACAAAAAGTTTATTTCACTCAAATGTTGTGCACAAATTTGTTGACATCCCTGTTAGTGAGCAGTTCTATTTTACCAAGATAATCCATCCACCTGAAGAAGCTGATTAAACAGCATGATCATTACACAGGTGCACCCTTTGCTGGGGACAAAAAGGCCACTCTAAAATGTGCAGTTTGACACACAAACATGCCACAGATGTCCCAAGTTGAGGAAGCGTACAATTGGGCATGCTGACTGCAGGAACATTCACCAGAGCTGTTGTTAGATAATTTAATTTAAAATTTCTCTACCATAAGCCGCCTCAAATGTTGTTTTAGAGAATTTGGCAGTACGTCCAACAAGCCTCACAACCGCACCATGTGTATGGCGTCGTGTGGGCGAGCGGTTTGCTGATGTCAACGTTGTGAACAGAGTGCGGCATGGTGGTCGTTGGAGTTATGGTATGGGCAGGCATAAGCTACGGATAAAAAACACAATTGCATTTTATCGATGGCAATGTGAATGCAGAGATACCGTGATGAGATCCTGAGGCCCATTGTCATGCCATTCATCCGCCGCCATCACCTCATGTTTCAACATGATAATGCACGTCCCCATGTCGCAAGGATCTGTACACAATTCCTGGAAGCTGAAAATGCCTGCATACTCAGACATATCACCTATTGAGCATGTTTGGGATGCTCTGGATCGACGGAGTTCCAGTTACCGCCAATTCCAGCAACTTTGCACAGCCATTGAAGAGAAGTGGGACAACATTCCACAGGCCATAATCAAAAGCCCAATCAACTCTATGTAAAGGAGATGTGTCGCGCTGCATGAGCAAATGGTGGTCACACCAGATACGTACTTTCTTTTAAGGTATCTGTGACTAACAGATGCATATCTGTATTCCCTGTCATGTGAAATCCATAGATCAGGCCCTAATAAATAATTGACTGAGATCACACACACACACACACACACGAGAGTTGAAGTCGGAAGTTTACATACACTTAGGTTGGAGTCATTAAAACTTGTTTTTCAACCACTCAACAAATTTCTTGTTAACAAACTATAGTTTTGGCAAGTCGGTTAGGACATCTACTTTGTGCATGACACAAGTCATTTTTCCAACACTTGTTTACAGACAGATTATTTCACTGTATCACGATTATAGTGGGTCAGAAGTTTACATACACTAACAGGCTGACCACACCGCTCGCAAAATTAATTTAGGAATCTATGTTATTCAATTATTGCACCCACACTGCTCAGGGGAGTCTGCGTTGCCAAGGGCTAAAATATAAGAAATTTCTGACGCAGATCGCGCTGCAATTCCTGCTTCTCCCATCTCCTCATTGGTTTATAGAAGCAGGTGATTGAAAGACGAACTGTGTTGCCGGACGGTGTAGTAATACTATGAAAGTTTAGATGCCAATCACCATATAAGTTCAAAGATGAAAAAGACTGGAAGGAGGAGAGATGACTAGAAACTATTCGGTTGACCGTTTTATGTGTGGATTAATTGTCAGAGGACCTTGTGCATTTCAGGTAAGATAGCAACTCAATGTTTATATCCCAGGACAAATTAGCTAGCAACAGCAAGCTAGCTAATTAGGACGAATTAGCTAGCAAGTGCAAGCTAACTAGCTAAATTGCCATAAATGTTTTATGCTTTTCGACCTGTCCCCAAATTAATGTCATTGGTTCAGAGTTAGTTTTGATATTTTAACCTGCGTGTCGTGATCGCGTTTGGTGTAGGGGGACAAAATAAAATGTATGCACAATGGTGCACAGCCGGTTTGGCTTCAGTGTAAGTTGACTGAGCCTTTAAACAGCTTGGAAAATTCCAGAAAATGATGTCATGGCTTAGAAGCTTCTGATAGGCTAATTGACATAATTTGAGTCAATTGGAAGTGTACCTGTGGATGTATTTCAAGGTCTACCTTCAAACTCAGTGCCTCTGCTTGACATCATGGGAAAATCAAAAGAACTAATCCAAAAATATTGTAGACCTCCACAAGTCTGGTTCATCCTTGGAAGCAATTTCCAAACGCCTGAAGGTACCACGTTCATCTGTACAAACAATAGTACGCAAGTATAAACACCATGGAACCACGCAGCCGTCATACCGCTCAGGAAGGAGACGCGCTCTGTCTCCTAGAGATGAACGTGTGAAAAGTGGTTTGGTGTGAAAAGTGCAAATCAATCCCAGAACAGCAGCAAAGGATCGTGTGAAGTCCTATATCGACATAACCTGAAAGGCCGCTCAGCAAAGAACAAGCCACTGCTCCAAAACTGCCATAAAAAAAGTCAGACTACGGTTTGCAACTGCACATGGGGACAAAGGTCGTACTTTTTGGGGACATGTCCTCTGGTCTGATGAAACAAATATGAAACTGTTTGGCCATAATGATCATAGTTATGTTTTGAAGAAAAAGGGTGAGGCTTACAAGCCAAAGAACACCATCCCAACTGTAAAGCACGAGGGTGGCAGGTTTGCTGCAGGAAGAACTAGTGCACTTCACAAAATAGATGGCGTCATGAGGTAGGAAAATGATGTGGATATATTGAAGCAACATCTCAAGACATCAGTCAGGAAGTTAAAGCTTGGTCGCAAAGAGGTCTTCCAAATAGACAGCGACCCCAAGCATACTTCCAAAGTTGTGGCAAATTGGCTTAAGGACAACAAAGTCAAGGTATTGGAGTGGCCATCACAAAGCCCTGACCTCAATCCTATCGAAAATTTGTGGGCAGAACTGAAAAAGCATGTGAGCAAGGAGAACTACAAACCTGACTCAGTTACACCAGCTCTGTCAGGAGGAATGGGCCAAAACTCCCCCAACTTATTGTGGGAAGCTTGTGGAAGGCTACCCGAAACGTTTGACCCAAGTTAAACAATTTAAAGGCAATGCTACCAAATACTAATTGAGTGTATGTAAACTTCTGACCCACTGGGAATGTGATGAAAGAAATAAAAGCTGAAATAAATCATTCTGACATTTCACATTCTTAAAATGTGGTGATCCTAATTGACCTAAAACAGGGAATTTTTACTCTGATTAAAATATTTGGAACTGTGAAAAACTGAGTTTAAATTTATTTGGCTAAGGTTTATGTAAACTTCCGACTTCAACTGTGTGTGTGTGTGTGTGTGTGTGTGTGTGTGTGTGTGTGTGTGTGTGTGTGTGCGTGCGCGCGCCCACATTTCAGGCTTCAAACATAAAGATATAAAACTGTATTTTTTTGTGAAGAATCAACAACAAGTGGGACACAATCATGAAGTGGAACGACATTTATTGGATATTTCAAACTTTTTTAACAAATCAAAAACTGAAAAATTGGGTGTGCAAAATTATTCAGCCCCTTTACTTTCAGTGCAGCAAACTCTCTCCAGAAGTTCAGTGAGGATCTCTGAATGATCCAATATTGACCTAAATGACTAATGATGATAAATACAATCCACCCGTGTGTAATCAAGTCTCCGTATAAATGCACCTGCACTGTGATAGTCTCAGAGGTCCGTTAAAAGCGCAGAGAGCATCATGAAGAACAAGGAACACACCAGGCAGGTCCGAGATACTGTTGTGAAAAAGTTTAAAGCCGGATTTGGATACAAAAAGATTTCCCAAGCTTTAAACATCCCAAGAAGCACTGTGCAAGCGATAATATTGAAATGGAAGGAGTATCAGACCACTGCAAATCTACCAAGACCTGGCCGTCCCTCTAAACTTTCAGCTCATACAAGGAGAAGACTGATCAGAGATGCAGCCAAGAGGCCCATGATCACTCTGGATGAACTGCAGAGATCTACAGCTGAGGTGGGAGACTCTGTCCATAGGACAACAATCAGTCGTATATTGCACAAATCTAGCCTTTATGGAAGAGTGGCAAGAAGAAAGCCATTTCTTAAAGATATCCATAAAAAGTGTCGTTTAAAGTTTGCCACAAGCCACCTGGGAGACACACTAAACATGTGGAAGAAGGTGCTCTGGTCAGATGAAACCAAAATTGAACTTTTTGGCAACAATGCAAAACGTTATGTTTGGCGTAAAAGCAACACAGCTGAACACACCATCCCCACTGTCAAACATGGTGGTGGCAGCATCATGGTTTGGGCCTGCTTTTCTTCAGCAGGGACAGGGAAGATGGTTAAAATTGATGGGAAGATGGATGGAGCCAAATACAGGACCATTCTGGAAGAAAACCTGATGGAGTCTGCAAAAGACCAGAGACTGGGACGGAGATTTGTCTTCCAACAAGACAATGATCCAAAACATAAAGCAAAATCTACAATGGCATGGTTCAAAAATAAACATATCCAGGTGTTAGAATGGCCAAGTCAAAGTCCAGACCTGAATCCAATCGAGAATCTGTGGAAAGAACTGAAAACTGATGTTGGATGGAGAGCATTTGTGAACATCACTGAGCTCGAGCTGTTTTGCAAGGAGGAATGGGGAAAAATTTCAGTCTCTCGATGTGCAAAACCGATAGAGACATACCCCAAGCGACTTACAGCTGTAATCGCAGCAAAAGGTGGCGCTACAAAGTATTAACTTAAGGGGGCTGAATAATTTCACACACAATTTTTCAGTTTTTGATTTGTTAAAAAAGTTTTAAATATCCAATAAATGTCGTTCTACTTCATGATTGTGTCCCACTTGTTGTTGATTCTTCACAAAAAAATACAGTTTTATATCTTTATGTTTGAAGCCTGAAATGTGGCAAAAGGTCGCAAAGTTCAAGGGGGCCGAATACTTTCGCAAGGCACTGTACATGCATACATACACGCATACACACATACATACACGCATACATACATACATACATACATAGTTTAATCTTTGAAATTGTTGCGTTTATATTTTTGTTCAGTATAAGTTTGGTAAAGGATCACATATTTATTGGCGATTAAAAAAAACAAGAAAAAGAAAGGAGAGTGAAAGAGACAGTGAGCAAGAGAATTAGAATCCATGACTACCAACTTTGGGGAAGTGGAAGCAGGCAGAGAGAGAATTTCCAGGAGGTGAGGCACCTTCTGACTCATGCTTCAACAATTCCAACTAGAGCAGAAATGAGAGCCACGTGTTTTTGGCCTGTATCCCATAGCTCTCTCCAGACACAGGAAGAGCTATGGACAGGGGGTAAAATAGATCCCTCCTCTGCTCACCCTAGATTACCTCCCATCCCCCAAAACAAATAGTCCCTGATAGGGCCCAGGTCTGTCACTCTCTGCACCCCAGCACTATCCTTCAGCTCTATCCCCCAGCCTTTGTCCGGGCCTTAGGGCACAATGCCCTAAGCGTCACTGTTCAAACACAGAGCCATACTGCTGACCGCAGTCGCCTCATTCAGACAGAGGGCCAATGGAGTCACACAACATCGCGCTACATCAGAGAGGGAAACGCAGACAACAGACAGGGAGTTGAAAAAATAACAGGCAGTCGACAAAAGCCTTGTGCACATTGCAGGCCTTAATGCTCAAATCAGTTTTGGAATACTGACCGTCTAAACAGCATGTTACAAGTGACCAAATTGGATGTGTGTGTGTTCAGACAGCAGTCATATGGCTACGCTAGTTGTCATAGTCATGACGGGTAGTGTAGACTGATTGGTGGTGGTGCTCGTGGTTACTATCACTCAGATGTCACCTTAGCTTGCTACATAACAACGATGCCTGTCATAGACGTTTCCCAGTTGCTCTGAATGTTCAAAATCATAGTGTAAGAATAATTAGCCTCAAAAAGACAATATGATCAGGCTAGCTAGCTGTTTAGCTCATTCACTAATTTGCTTGTAAACAATGAAACTAGTTAGTTTGACAAGAATGTGGTAGTTGTCAACAGAGCAGCTAGCAAGCAACAAAATAAAATGTCAAATAACAGTCTTAAGGGGAAATAAATCAGCTTTGACCATTCAGCCACAAGTCATATGGTCAGGAATCAGATTTGTATCTGACTTCAAGCCACCTACAAAGGTGGCTTGAAATGTGGCTTGAAATATCCGATTCCATGTGCTTTTTGTGATTGTGTCTCAATACAATCAAGATATGATATTATACTATTTGAAATCTATTTTTGGGATTACTTGTGGTCAATTTGTAGTGTACAGATGATTAAAAATGTATTCCGGAACCCCTTTAGAGGAATAGGGAAATTGGACCTTGTGTTTCTATTAAAACTTTGTGTGCCATCTGTGGGTTCATTTGAAAATGGAATGCTGTGAAAAATGTTTCTCAAGACAGTCCCTAATGGATGTTGGAGGAGGGGGCAGAAGAGACGTAACCAACTTAGACTGACGAAGTGTGAATATCATACCAGAACATTCATCCTTGCAATGCAGGGCTCAGTTAAGGATTAAGAGTCCTCGCTAGCACCCATAACAAGCCTGGTTCTCAAACGTATTAATAACAGAAGTTTAGGAAAAGGGGGACAGACCGACGGGCTGGCTGGCCTGAAAAGGGGTCTCGGCTTAACCTCAGACATCTCCGCAGCTCAACAGACACAGGTCAGCCATGTCTGAAATGTGTCAAACTCTTTTACTCATCCCCACGGTATCTACTCTGATAGAACAAGCAGCAAAAAGGCAATTGGTCAGGTTATAGCAGGGCAGGTCAGTTTTTGAGATTAGTTTTTTCCTTTACGTGATATGATAGAAACTGAGGCATGCCGGCAGTGTTTGCTAGATGAAGCATACTTACAGACAGGGCTTTCAGGTTACACGTGTCCACTAAGACCCTACAGTTTGACTTAAAAGGGATACTTCTGAATTTTCTAGCATTAGCGCAATGACTGGAAGTCTATGGGTATCTGCATGCTGACTTCAAGTCATTGTGTTAACGCTAGTTAACATTGGTTCGCGAAACTACCTCTAACTTCCTTCATACTGGACACAGGCATAAAAATGGTATCCACAAGTTCATCTGACTCTGGGGAAGTGGATAAAGGGTCTCATTGCCAAAACCCCGAAGTATCCCTTTAAGCCCAATTATGAGGAAGTCAACACACACAAACAAAGGGAGGGGTAAAGACAGTGGTGGTTGGTTGCCAAACACAAAGGATGGGAGGCCTAGGCTATGTGAAGAGTGCAGTACAGAGGTATGCAAAGACTTGATGTACTAAGCACAACTGGTTCCATCCAAATACTACTAGGGAACTAGGATACTCCCAAAGGGAAGAGGAATCTTCAACTAGAGACAACTACGGCAGGATCTCTTCTATCTTTTTTAAAGAACACATACTTTTTTTTACATCAAATTTTATTTGCACATGCTTAGTAAAACTAAAAGTGAAATGCTTACTTACAGGTCATTTTTCAACAATGCAGAGTTGAAGATAAAAAAAAATGATCTATAAAAGTTTGGACACACCTACTCATTCCAGGGTTTTTCTGTATATTTACTACGTTCTACATTGTAGAATAGTGAAGATATCACAACTATTAAATAACACATATGGAATCATGTAGTAACCAAAAAAAAGTGTTAAACACATTCTTTAAAGTAGCCACCCTTTGCCTTGATGACAGCATTGCATACTCTTGGCATTCGCTCAACCAGCTTCATGAGGTAGTCACCTGGAATGCATTTCAATTAACATGTGTGCGTTGTTAAAAGTTAATTTGTGGCATTTCTTTCCTTCTTAATGTGTTTGATCAATCAGATGTGTTGAGACAAGGTAGAGGTGGTATACCGAAGAAAGCCCTATTTAGAAAAAAACAAGTCCATATTATGGCAAGAAAAGCTCAAATAAGCAAAGAGAAATGAGAGTCCATTACATTAAGACATGAAGGTCGGTCAATCCGGAAAATTTAAAGAACCGCCACAGGAAAGGAAGACCCCTCTGCTGCACAGGATAATTTCACTCGAGTTAACTTAATCTCAGATTGCAGCCCAAATAAATGCTTCACAGAGTTCAAGTAAAAGACACATCTCAACATCAACTGTTCAGAGGAGACTGCATGAATTACAGCTAAGAAACCACTACTAAAGAATGCCAAAAAGAAGAAGAGACATGCTTGTGGCCCATGTTCATTAGTGATGCCAACACCGAGGAACTTGGAGCTCTCAACACGCTTCACTACTGCCCCATCAATGTCTTTGGGGGCGTGCTCACCCCTCCATTTTCTGTAGTCCACGATAATCTCCTTTGTCTTGCTGATGTTGAGGGAGTGGTTGTTGTCCTGGCACCACACCGCCAGGTCTCTGACCTTCTCCCTATAGGCTGCCTCATCGTCATCTGTGATCAGTCCTACCACCGTCGTGTTATCAGCAAACTTGATGATGGTGTTGCGAGTCATGCGCAGCCACGCAGTCGTGGGTGAACAGGGAGTACAGGAGGGACTAAGCACACACCCCTGAGGGGCCCCAGTGTTGGTCAGCATGGTGGATGTGTTGTTGCTTACCCTCACCGCCTGGGTGCTACGTGTCAGGACATAGGCCGTGTGGAGTGCAACAGAGCCATCTGTGGATCTGCTTGTAGCAGTTTACAAATTGGAGAGGGTCCAGGGTGTCTAACTAAATTGATTTAATTTAATATAATATTTAGGGCAACAGAAATCTTATGTGTTTCATGTTGTTAAAACACATTATTATGCATATTATTTCATGCAGATTAAGCTATTAACATCTATTCTATGCATATTTTACACAGTAACCTATTTTTACACCGCAGAGGAGCATCCATTACTGTCAGCCGGTTTGGTTAGGAGCAGTCAATGATGAGTCCGTCTTCCTCATGCTTCCCCCTCCCAGATTCTGGTCTAAATATAGGTCCACACCCCAGGTTGTTGCATGATGGTCCTCTGGACATAATCAGACAAAATACACACAACATCATGAATGTGTGTGTCCATGTGACGTAGGCTAGGTAGGTAGTCTACGACTAGTATTGGCAACATATAGCTTAGGGCAATTCCACGGTAAACACATTTACTGAAACAACTGCGCAAAAGTTTGGAATTAAGGTAAAATCTCCATCAGTTTTTTAGGCGACCACGTTTTCCAAAAACTCTTAAATATCCGCTCCGAATTAAGAATCAAAATATGTCTGCAGAAAGAATGGGGTGGGGTGTCAGCTATGACGACACATTGACCTACAGTAGGTGAAGTGGATTTACATCTGGCAATGGAATTACGATTTGACTTGACATCATGGGCCCCTGACTTGTACTATACAGAAATGCATAAATATGGATATGAATAACCTTCTCTTCATGGTGAATATGTATACACAAAGGCAGAA
Organism: Oncorhynchus mykiss; assembly: GCF_057628025.1. NCBI lineage: Eukaryota > Metazoa > Chordata > Actinopteri > Salmoniformes > Salmonidae > Oncorhynchus > Oncorhynchus mykiss. The sequence goes on along the minus strand of NC_143033.1, from coordinate 33,303,373 downwards.
ATATGCAATATCCTTCTTTTGCGTATTTGGGCATTATCCTACACATTATTATTGTAATGTGCAATGACCCCAAACAAGATCACATTTGGTTGGTCCGGATCAGACAACATCATAGTCATCTGTTTCCCAAGTTTGGACATCACAGCACATATGTTCAGTACACTACACTACACTGTCCACTACACTGTCCAATGTGTTCTACTGTACTCTCCAAACTTGTGAAATATATATGATTGGTTCAGAGCTCATCCGACAAGGGCGGACTGACCAAATTTCTACGTCCATGGATGTCCGGTGCTCAGGGGGTGAGGATGCTTGTTAGAGAGAGAGCAAGAGAGCGAGTGTGTGTGAGAGAGAGAGGAAGGAGTTTTCCCGACTGAAAAACAGTCCCGCTTTGAACACCAGATGACAATTCAACTGCAGTAATTCTGTTACAGATACTTCTAATTCCATTACCGAGTTTGTAAAATAATTATGAGTTTAAATAAAACGAACTAATTGGTAGGTGTACCTACTTTTAAGATGACGGTTATTGGTAACAGAATTACAAGGCACAAGGCAATGTTTCTTAAACTTACAGAAGGCAAATAATTTATCCAAAACCAAATATGGATCTTTACTTACATTATTATGCTTTGATCTATTTCTAATACCTTTTAAATAGTTTTTCTGGTAGATGTTGTCTAAGACCCCGTTTCCATCTGTTTAACCAAAAATCAAAGCCTTATTCATAATTTTTTGGATGGAAAATGGTAGAAAAATTAAAATATGCCTTAATTTCTCAAAAATATAAACTCTGCTATCATTTGACATGCTCTAATTTACTTCACTTGTTGGTTCTCATGGGTCTTTTTAGATGGAAATGGATCCTACACAATTCAATTAAAAAAATGTATTTCCAATGATGGGGCTTTGGCAAATGGTGTATTGATAAAGTACCTAGTAAGCACAAAAGATCAATATCACCTCAAAATGGATGTGCAGCATCCCTCCCTCTCAAAGCCCACTCATCCAGTCTCTTCCAGACTCTCTCTAACCAGGGTGAATGCATGCTCTGGGACCTGGACTAAAAAAAAATACAACAGGACATCAAGATAAGCTCTGTCAAAAGATAACAGGCCCGCTTTAAGCTGTCCTGATAATCATTATGACTACAGCAGTATCCCTTTCCTCTCTCTTCACAGTTAGGGAAACTCAAGCTCCCGTTACGCTATTGAGTACCGTAGTATCCCCACTCTGTGGACTCCAAGGCATCAGCCAGCCAGCCAGGTGGACTAAACTAAACACACCCCAGTGTTCAGGCCCATTACGTAGAGCCACAGAGTCTGTCAGCTGCCATTATAGCTGAGCCCACTGGGTATATTCATCCCTCCTCCAGCTCTCATTGTCAGCCTGAACATGACGAGAAGGCCTGAATGTACCAACCCCCACCCCCTTGCCTGGCTTATTCAGTGAGTGAGTGACAAGAAGCAAGAAAAACAATCTTTAATTAAGCTTTAATTAAGCAATCTTGCACAAAGCGATATTGCAAAAATATTTTTCCCACTGTCCGCTCCCCCCTCCCTCTGTGATTCTGTCATGACATCTAGTCTTTGATGTATTTATTCTTGATGTTGCGTTGTATTGCAGCGTGTGTGAGATGAGGCTTGTCAGACTGATATAAAGAGGAGACGGGAGAATCTGGACGGCAGAGATAAACGCACTAAGACCCTTAAAGCCGCAGAGCTCAGAGCTTGAAGGGAGCACAAAGGTCCAGGATATGACCGGTGAATCGGTTATAGGTTGTGGTTTTGATCCCAGTCTTGACAAACGTTATAGGACGGGCTGACCCTATCTCAGTGGCTCGCTGTGGAAACCCTGTAAAAGGCTGGCAATTACCCTTTAGCCGCAGGGGGCAACATGTTCCATGACAAATACACAGAAAGTAATATACATTGACATTCAGTAGCCATTTCAAATGGACTCCAGAGCATGAAATTTTCTTAGAATTGCCTCTGAAATTAGGAGCTGTAGAAATGCCATTTTATTATCTAGCAAAGCAGAACTGACACTAGTCTACTGGATAAAGGAAGGAGGAAAAGGTGATGTACCCAAGCCTACAAATCAAATACATTTGGAAGTGAAACACTTTCTGGTCTCTGTAGAATATACACTACCATTTAAAAGTTTGTGGTCACTTAGAAATGTCCTTGTTTATGAAAGAAAAGCACATTTTTTGTCCATTAAAGTCAAATTTATTATGTGAGAAATGTCAGTGGAAACGCCTTTATGCGCAAATATTTGTATTCAGTGTATTCAAAAGTATTCAGACGCCTTTTCCACATTGTTAAGTTACAGCCTTATTCTAAAATGTATTCATTGTTTTTCCCCCTCATTGATCTGCACACCATACCCCACAATGACAAAGCAAAACAGGTTTAGAATTGATAAAAAATGTAAACTGAAATACCACATTTACATACAAATTCAGACGCTTTACTCAGTTTTTTGTTGAAGCACCTTTGGCAGCGATTACAGCCTTGAGTCTTCTCTGGCATGACGCTACAAGCTTGGCACACCTGTATTTTGGGAGTTTCTCCCATTCTTCTTTGCAGAACCTCTCAAGCTCTGTCAGGTTGGATCGGGAGCGTCGCTGCACAGCTATTTTCAGGTCTCTCCAAAGATGTTTGATCGGGTTCAAGTCCGGGCTCTGGCTGGGCCACTCAAGGACATACAGAGACTTGTCCTGAAGCCATTCCTGCATTGTCTTGGCTGTGTGCTTAGGGTCATTGTCCTGTTAGAAGGTGAACTATCGCTCGGGTCTAAGATCCTGAGTGCGCTGGAGCAGGTTCTCATCAAGGATGTCTCTGTACTTTGCGCTGTTCATCTTTCCCTCAATCCTGACTAGTCTCCCAGTCTCTGCTAGTGAAAAACATCCCCACATCATAATGCTGCCACCACCATGCTTCACCGTAGGGATGGTGCCAGATTTCCTTCAGACGTGACACTTGGCATTCAGGCCAAAGAGTTCAATCTTGGTTTCATCAGACCAGAGAATCTTGTTTCTTATGGTCAGAGTCATTTAGGTGCCTTTTGGCAAACTTCAAGCGGGCTGTCATGTGCCTTTTACTGAGGAGTGGCTTCCATCTGGCCACTCTACCATAAAGGCCTGACTGGTGGAGTGCTACAGAAATGGTTGTCCTTCTGGAAGGTTCTCCCATCACCACAGAGGAACTCAGGAGCTCTGTCAGAGTGACAATCGGGTTCTTGGTCACCTCCCTGACCAAGGCCTTTCTCCCCTGATTGCTCAGTTTGAATAGTCTTGGTAGTTCCAAACTTCTTCCATTTAAGAATGATGGAGGCCAATGTTTTCTTGGGGACCTTTAATGCTGCAGAGATTTAGTACCCTTCCCCAGACCTGTGCCTCGACAATTCCTTCGACCTCATGGCTTGGTTTTTGGTCTGACATGCACTGTCAATTGTGAGATCTTGTGCCATTCCAAATCATGTCCAATCAATTGAATGTGCCAATCAAGTTGTAGAAACATCAAGGACGATCAATGGAAACAGGATGGACCTGAGCTCAAGTCTCATAGCAATGGGTCTGAATACTTATGTAAATAAGGTATCTGGGTTTTTTTCTCACTTTGTCATTATGGGGTATTGTGTGTAGATTAATGAAGATTTGTTTTTATTTAATACATTTTAGAATAAGGCTGTAACCTAACAAGATGTGGGAAAAGTCTGGTAACTTTCCGAATGCACTGTATAATTACCATCCTATTGAAGTAAACTTGGTGTATGGTCCTCCAACTACAACACGGGAAACCATGCAGTTTATTAGGCTACAGATGAAATAAGTTATGAACTTCACAGGGTGGTGAAAGTGCATAGTGATTTTGATGCTCCTTTACAATGAATATCGAGGGTCTTATTCTAGTGACATGATGAGCGATGCTTGGCTGCCGTTTGACCATAATAATGTCATCAAGTAGGCTATACTCACACTGTATCTGCAAGCGGTTGCTAGAGCGCACGTGCCAAGACCAGAGTAGGTATATTTGCCATTTAACGCAACAATTTGTGACAAAGCCATTGGTAGAGTTAAAAATGCGATGGAAACATCCTGACATTTTTATTCGGCATATGAAAACTTAAGAGAAAACGTACATTGTGTGCACTACGTCATCACACACTGATTTTTATCAGCAACAAGACTGAAAAACAAATTGATCTTTCACAGCCTCACAGTGAAGCATTACTCACTAAAAATACACCCGCCATGACCTGAATTACTACTAGCCAAATGTTGTCAAACACCCCAGGGAACACCCACCGAGATAGCCGTTGTTGTCCAACACAATTTAACAATGTTAGCCTCCCACTCATCAATCAAGGCAAAAAACCTCCATTGTATGAAATACCTATGCTTGGACAGCAACAACAGAAACAAAATTCACAAGGTCAGTGCAGCTAACCTACCAACCTTGAAGTTTTATGCCTCAATCTGAAACTATATTAATTGATAGAAAAAAATCTAGCAGCCAGGTATGAGTGCTTTGCTTTAACATTGGGTGCACACAGCTCAACACTCCCAGACAATCTGGTAACTCTCCAGGTCTAATGACATCTAAAAGAGCTGAGCCGTGAGTGGTCCAGACAGACAACACTACACTGATTATAGAGCACCCTGGGTCAGTCTGGTAAGTTAGTCATCAGGTAGGAAAGGAGCATAAACATACTATACAACTGTATGAGGAGCGCATGTAGCAGTGCCTTCAGAAAGTATTCATACCCCTTGACATATTCCACATTTTGTTGTGTGATAGCCTGAACTCAAAATTGATTAAATTGATTCTTTCCTCACCCATCTACACACAATAACCCATAAAGACTATGTGAAAACATGTTTAGAAAATTTTGCAAATGTATTCAAAATGAAATACAGAAATCTCATTCACATAAGTATTCACACCCCCAAGTCAATACATGTTAGAATCACCGTTAGCAGCGATTACAGCTGTGAGTCTTTTTGGGTAAGTCTGTAAAGGCTTTGCACAAATTTTTCAAGCTCAGTCAAGTTGGTTGTAGATCATTGCTTGACAGCCATTTTCAAGTCTTGCCATAGATTTTCAAGCCAATTTAAGTCAAAACTGTAACTAGGCCACTCAGGGACATTCAATGTCGTCTTGTTTAGCAACTGCAGTGTATATCTGGCCTTGTGTTTTAGGTTATTGTACAGCTGAAAGGTGAATTTGTTATTTTGAAACCACACAGCCTCTGGAATCCGAAGGTTAGCAATGCTATAAAGTACATGTAAAATCCCATAGAGAATGCTAACGAGCGCATTGCAGAGATTACACAGTTCTGACCTAAAGTACTTGCAAGACCGACATCCCAGCTCAAAGTTATACAAGTAATTAAAAAATGCTACTCACAGTTTGCTGTACACACAAAACAAATATTAGACAGCAAGGCTCGACCCAGGGGGGGATTCTCTGCTGTTACCAAAATAAACTTGATTTTGTATTTGTTAATTAACTTTTTGTAAGAAGCTAACCACTTAGCTAGATCGCTAAATAGCTACTAAATTAGCAAACCAAATGCACAACTGCAGAGCATTTAGCACATTTTAGACCGTTACTTATTACTTATAAAATATCTAGCTGGCAAACATTTAGTTGTGAATTCCGTAATTCAATAAGATCACCTGGAGAGTGCTGCACAACAGTGAGCGACTCACAAGTCTCCGTCCGGTCTCTCGATGTTGTCTGCTTGTAAACAAACACCACATGACTGGGGACTATGGGTAAGCTTCATAATGAAACATTGTGTGATGGGAAATGAAGAACGCAAATATTCTTTAGGTCTATCTTGTGTTTTGATCCATCAGCTTCAAAACAGCTGTAAAAACAATATTTTGCATTACTGAAAATATATTTCACAGCAATGTAGATGGTACAATGATTACTTACACTATTCAGTGTTTGTTTCCTTACATAAACTGAAATGGAAAAAGCGTCAAATTTCTGCAAAATATCAATAGGCGAATATCGCAGCCAATCACTTCACTGGCAGATAAGTAATACTGTGAAACACTGTTACTATCAGCATATACTATGGATATTTTCTGAAATTACAGTGCAAAAAGTGTGTAGCACCTTTAAACTCTAACAGTTTTAAAATCACTAATTGGCCTTGGTGAAATCCCAAGGGGTTTCCATCCTCTCTGGCAACTGAGTTAGGAAGGACACCAGTATCTTTGTAGTGACTCTGTGTATTGATACATCATCCAAAGTGTAATTAAAAACTTCACCATGCTCAAAGGGATATTCAATATCAGCTTCTTTTTTTTACCCATCGATGCGAGGCATTGGAAAACCTCCCTGGTCTTTGTGGTTGAATCTGTGTATTAATTTCACTGCTTGACTAAGGGACCTTACAGATACAGTAATTGTGTGTTGGGTACAGACAGGAGTTAGTCATTCAAGAACGATTTTAACACTATTATTGTACACCGAGTGAGTCCAGAGAACTTATGTGGACTTGTTTTGCGCATTTTTACTCCTGAACTTATTTCCGCTTGCCATAACAAAGGGATTGAATACTTGACTCAATGTAATTAATTTTTTATAAATTATCAAAAATGTCTAAAAACATAATTCCACTTTGACATTATGTGGTATTGTGTGACAATCATAATTGAATCAATTTTACATTCAGGCTGTAACAACAAAATGTGGAAAAAGTAAAGGGATGTGAATACTTTCTGAAAGCACTGAAGCTACCGAATGTAGCAAACATGAATAGTTTTATGAATGTTTTGTAAACTATGTAACATTACCCTGGACAATCTAAAGAAATGGAACGTACGTGTAACACGTGTGATGTTTGTGTAACACATGTAATCAGCTATTGTGTTGTTGACCTTGGCTATTTTTCCCCACTTATAAATACATGGGCAAAACGTTCTAAAATAATGGGTCTCTACCCATTTCAGAAGTGATACACTGAGTTTACTTACAGAAATATTTGTCAAATACTCCTTGTTCATTGTTTGGCATTTGACCGTAATAAACAGTGTTCCATGTTGCGATAGCAACTCCCTGAATTCCAAGAACAATAAAATGTTATCATTTTTGTTTTGATGCGAGTGAACATTTGGTCCCCAGCTAACTGGAATATACCAAATTCTGTTCTGACCTAAACTCCAGTAAATAATTCCATAGGCTAAGTCACACATTATGTTTTCCACCCAGTCACCTCTTTGTGCCTTCATATTACATTGTGGCTAAATTGGTAAGAGTGTGGCACTACCAACGCCAAGCTCTTATTTCCATAGTGATCACATACTCACTGTACAGTTAGTCGTGTTCGACAAGTGTCTGCAATAAAATATATTACTATTATGTTACAAAACCAGAGAACATGCAAGTGATTAAGGTCATAGAGTACTAATATATTCGAATGAAACTTGTTTAAAATGCACTGAAAACCCATTAAGAGGTGAAATTAAACATTTATACCAGGGCTTTGTACTCCACACTCACTCTGCCACTCTAAAGCTAACCTCCCTTGAATTCAAGAAATCAGAAATTGAAATGTAATGCTCTTTGATGACAGTACATGAAAGCTCTGCCTGATTTATTTATACTCCCAAGTCAGAACAGATTAGAGCTCTTAACAAAAGGTTATACTGTAAAATGTCATGATACAGTTACTTTGTGGAATCACAGCTAAAGAGTGAACGCAATCACACTCGTGGAGAGTAATCAGAATAAAAAGGACAAAAAAGGAAATGTGAGCATATTAAAAGTCATCTGGGGGAAACAAATCACTTTGGCATGAAAACAGGGGTCATTTACAGATACATACACGTAATAATAATCATTTGCATCGATTTAACACTAAACAAGGAATGACTTGAAAACCAATGCCAGAGGGTAGGAGTAGAGGGGGAGCTTTGAGTCTAGGAAGAAGCTTTTAACCTAGTCTGTGCATATTTGCCTTTCTCCCCCGTGTGCTGCCAGTCAACAATGCATAATGTTTCTCAATGAGATACAGGCGCTAAAAATGGCTCCTCCAACAGCTGCTTCAACTCCCCCTTCCACTCTTTAATCCAGCCCCACCTGCCTGCGCTGCTTATTTTCTGAGCCATATTTTAAGATTAGACTTGCAATTAGCTGTTCTTAGTGGGAGAGGGGCTTACCGCTGGAAGAGATAGTATTATGATATTATATATAATAGCCTACGCTGTGTAAAAGACAATGTGTGGACATGTTAACAATATTACACACACCTTAAAAGGCTGCTCAATGACTGCATGGCTAGGATTCCTGCTTTGAATATGCCAGGGAATAGATAGAGGTAGTCTTCTGTGGAACCCATTTTATTATATTTTTATTTTTCCGGGTTAGTCTTTTTTTGTGCAGGAGAGACCTGGTCAGGATCTAGCTGGCAGGTAGGGAGGGAGCAGCTGACTGCTCACAAACACCTGCAGATGCAGAACCCTGGGGCAAGGCCTGTCGCATTGTGTACCATCACACTGTGGTGGTCCAACATGCACAGCGAAGGAAGAGACCTGTATTAACCTAGAATACTAGAATCATGTACATGAATGTCCTTAATAAGCCGAACAACCTGAGTTAAACCAAGCGGATCGGGAGGGGCTGTCCTTAGCCTTTGGGCTGAAGTTATGTTTAGAAATCAACCCTGTTCAAAGCAGTGAGTCCTGTTCCTTTTACTCATCTGAAGACACTTCATTTGGACTGATGAACATCATCTTCAGAAAAGCAACATTCCCTGAGAGGATTAAACAAACACAAAGAGCCTTAATATGACAGCCAGCTTGGGACATTACGGATCTGTTTGCTTCTGAAAGCACTCCTCAAAAATAATGTACAGGTAAATGCCGAAATAAAGGAAACACTAACATAAAGTATCTTAATAGGGTGTTGGGCCACCACAAGCCAGAACAGCTTCAATGCAACTTGTCTATGGCTTAGTGTATGGAACTCTATTGGAGGGATGAGACACCCTTCTTCCACACAAAAAAAAATCCATCATTTGGTGTTTTGTTGGTGGAAACGCAGTCTCAGGAGCCGCTCCAGAATCTCTCATAAGTCTTCAATTGGGCTAAGATCTAGTGACTGAGATGGCCATGGTATATGGCTTACATCGTTTTCATGCTTACCAAACCATTCAATGACCATTCATGCCCTGTGGATGGGGGCATTGTCATCTCTTGCCAAAATATTGGCCTACACACCATTTTTATACATGACCCTAAGCATGATGGGATGTTAATTACTTACTAACTCAGGAACTAGACCTGTGTGGAAGCACCTGCATTCAATACATGTTGTATCCCTCATTTACTCAAGTGTTTCCATTATGTTGGCAGTTACCTGTACATTGTGTGTTGACTTGAGGTTTGCCATCTTCTCAGACTAAACACAAACAATCTAGAAAGGCTTATGTTTGTCTCACTCCACAAGCTATTAACAGCATCTTTTAAGTTTCAGATCCATTGTGTAGGCCTACCTTTAAGTGATAATGCCCGAGAAGCCAGTGTTTGGAGGATATAGTAGCACAGGTGTTGTTAGGCCAGAGAAAGTCGATATATCCTCCAAACACCGGCTTCTCGGGCATTATCACTTTTAAACAACGGGTTACCAACATATGACTGACATATTTTCATTTTCAAAATGTTATTTTGATGAATTTATTCATCCTATTTCATCCTTCCACAATAAATAGTCCCGACAAAAATCTAGGGTTGCTACACAAGCCGGCTGGTCGTTCGTTCTATTGGTTCGCAACTGCCTCTGCAACGCAATGCTGCAAGGCAAACGCAGCGTTTTATTGGAAATCAATGTAATTCTGGTGTACCAAAATGCAATGACGTTGTCGGTGTGATCGAAGTGTTAGTCACATCAAAACAGTGCAGACAGAATAACAACAGTAGCTGCATTTGTTTAAGCTGTTTTCTGGAGGCATTCATTTGGATACATCCATAACAATGAGCTAAAGAGGCACGATTTCACCTGGCATAGAAAATGTGTTCTCTCGTTAGGACACAATAACTTCAACAACTGTAGCTGGAAAGACTGCAAGCTAGCTGCACTTTGTTTCGTTTGACCTTTTTTTCAATTGACATTTCTTTGTATATATCCATAAATATTATGCCAGCTGAATCATGATTTCGACTGGCTGAGAAGCGCTGCCTGCCTCTCGTCCCGACCCCTACACGTTCATTACTATGGGACAGTTGGAGATCGAATTGAAACAATGTTGCAAATTTCCTAGCGACACAAAGGTTTATACAAATCTCTGCTGTTGAAAAATGAGATGTTAGTCGAAAAGAAATGTGAGATAATGTCTAGATGTTTTTTTATAGTGGAGATTAAGTTTATAACTTCCCTGCCTGGGCTGATGAGACAGCGGATTGCGCAGTCAGATGGAACAGAGTAAATAGGCATTTTAACTTCATAGATTTAGCCGGTGGTAATTTGTGGAATAGACACCCGCTGGAATGCACTTTTAACCAATCAGCATTAGACCCACTCGTTGTATAATCTACCAGAAATTCTATCGAGGAATAAAAGGAAAAGAGGCAGATTTATTTAAGGTTTTTAGAGACCTGCACACTTGACCTCAGGATTCTGCCATTGACAGTAAATCCATGCGCCATCTTTAAATAAAGGAGAAGTGGATAACAAAAGATGGCCCAAATATGGCAAAGAAGTTCTGCAAGATAAAGCTCCATGGGTCCTTTAGCTGATTCATTCAACTACAGTAGGGCAGTTGGTGTGATAAATATCAAGAGATTTATTTGAAAAATCCCATTTCCGTCACAGTTAGCCATTTATCCGTCAGGGTGACCATTATTCCTCATTAGGGGATGAGGGCGTTGAGGGGCTGTGCATATGTGAATATCGAGTGGCCCAGTCATGTGGCGGGGTGTTTATCGTCTTAACAGACCGACGGCCTAATGATGACTGATGGGAGTGGAGAGAGCCAGCAGCACCGTGGCCTTGTTTTTATTTATGGGAGGGGGAGAGAGCAGAAAAATTCTTGCCTCCTGGTCCGTTCATAAGTGCACGTCCACCAACTTGGCACATCTGGATTGTGATCATTAGGGAAGCAATAAACAAAAATAAAAGGAGTGTTTATTTTAGTCCAGGTAGTCCCTCCCTGTTTCAGTACGTTTTATCAAATTAAATTGTATTTGTCACATGCGCTGAATACAACAGGACCTTACCACAACATTTTTGGGGCCTTCCTCTGACACCGCCTAGTATAATAGGTCCTGAATGGCAGGAAGCTTGGTTCCAGTGATGTACTGGGCCGTACACACTACCCTCTGCAGCGCCTTGCGGTCGGATGCCGAGCATTTTCCATACCGGGCAGTGATGCATCCGGTCAGGATTCTCCCAATGGTGCAGCTGTAGAACTTTTTGAGGATCTGGGGACCCATGCCAACTATTTTCCGTCTCTTGAGGGGGAAAAGGCATTGTCGTGCCCTCTTCATGGCTTTCGTGGTGTGTTTGGACCATGATAGTTTGTTGGCGATGTGAACAGCAAGAAACTCTCGACCCGCTCCACTACAGCCCTGTCGATGTGAATGGGGACGTGTTCAGCCCTACTTTTCCTGTAGTCCACGATCGTTTCCTTTGTCTTGCTCACGTTGAGGTTGTTGTCCTGGCACGACCCCATTCCAATCTCACCTTCTCTCTTACCAATCACATCTTAGTGACACATCACTTTATGCCCTCATTAAAACATTGATGGTCAAGATGACCAACTCTTCAATAATTGGCCAGAAGTTCAAACAAGTTTGGTATGACTACTAACACCATCTGTTAATACAAAAATGACCAGGAGGGTTCAAGTGAAGGGCTACCAACATCTCTCCGTGTAGTGCTTTGGATGCCGGCCCAGTGGCAGGCAGAATTGTTGCTCCCAGTGAATAACTCTGAAAACATTGGCCTCACCACCAGCCTTTAAAAACAGGGCTTGAAAACATGAGCTACTATTAAATCATTATCATTGTCCGTAATGGAATGCAATCGGCATGCCTTAAAATGGTCCACTTGCTTTCTAAATCGAAAATGTATTTTATTTTAAAGGAACCGGGTTTGCTCGGGTTAAGGGATCAGCATCGTTTCGCACTCCCAAGCAGACGAGGGAACAAGAGTCGTCACTCGACAAGGAGCCTGCGCGACTCGGCATGTTAAAATATTTAGGGTCCGCCTGGGTCTCTGAATATTCATGTGCTTTCATTCTCATCATTCGATTGTGGAGAACACAGCAGCGGTGTCCCTGGAGTGCAATCTGACTCTACGTGTTCTTGCTTTATTTTCTAATAAAGAAAGGAGCTTCGGGCAGAGTGAATGGGACCGGGCGGGCAGATTTTGGTTTGGAGGGGAAGCTGGCTGCTACCAGAGCGTATTTGAAGTGAGAGGAGGGATGGGTCTGTTTCAGCCATGACACAAGAACTGAATGTGAAATCATGACCTCAAGCCAAAGCTGCTCGTCTACATTGTGTCCATGCATAGCGCAGGTTGAACAGTACAGAAATGCCTTCTCTTATCGCTCTTGCCATGTCACTTTCTAGATTTTTCCAAGGGCCAGACTTTCCAAACCATCAAATATAAAATGATATGTTCTTGAACAATATGTTCTGAACAAATATATCTCAATTTCTTTCAGACAGCAGAACTGAAAACTAGGCTGGCTGGATGCCTGAAACCCCATAATACTTTTTGAGATAAACAAGCATATCATAATGTAGTGAGTCGAAATCGGAAAGGGTGAGTTTAAGTTAGGTCAAAAGAACCTCACCCTGGCCATGATCAGCGAACAATAGACTAAGTGAACATTAAAAAATGCATTTGTGTCAAAGAATTTTGTTTTGATGAGTGACTCAAAAGGAATCCCTTCAGACCCACCAATATAAACAGACACCCCCAGGATCTACTGAACAGGTAATCAAATGGCTACCCAGACTATTAGTACTGACAGGTTTATTTCATTTTTTGCATTGACTCTTGCACACTCACTGGGTTCTACCCACACACATTACACTGACACTTCAACACACACACGCAATCACAAGAATACAAACCCCACACAAACACACTCTTCACATATGTTGCTGCTACTTTGTTAATCATCTATCCTGATTGCCTTGTCACTTTTACCTCTACCTTGTACTCCTGCACATTGACTCGGTGTCGGTAATCCTTGTATATAGCCTCATTATTGTTATTTTATTGTGTTACTATTTTATTTAGCAAATTTGTCTTACTTTTTAACTCATTACTAACTGCATTGTTGGGAAAGGGCCCGTAAGTAGGCATTTCACTGTAAAGTTGACACCTATAGTACTCGGCCCACAAATTATAATTGATTTGCATGTTTAGAAAAGGTATCCTAGCAATGAGCTCCCAGCGGGGAGTGGAGTGCAGCAAGCTTATCAGGTAACAACAACATCCTTGGTCTTCTGCACTCTGAGTCTCTCTGAATTTACCTTATCCTAGGTCCCAAGCTTCACTCAACAATGACCAGTCCACAGCCAGGGATGAAGGGGAGCAGAGTAGGCCAGGGGTGAAGGGGGGGGAGACCAGAGCTGGCCAGAGCCGGCTCTACAGGAGACCTCCTCAGGTTTCAGAGAAAATAACAATCCAGGCCCCACAACTTAAACAAACATCAAAGTGCTGACTGGCTGGAGGATGTCTACTGGCATCTGCTTAATTCAGCCAGGACTAGACAGGGCTGTCAGGGACTATGGAGAAGATATAGAGAATGTGTCTCTGACATGACAAACACAGAAGTGCCTTGGACACTGTCTTGACACAAGCCTCAAAAAGAGAATCACCTTTGACATTGAGCTCCCTGTAAAAACGTATTTGTTTCAGTAGGCAAAGCTAGTCTATATGAAGGGTTTTAAGAAACCGTTACATCACATCTCCGGAAACTAACTATACCCTGCTAGACATCCTTTGCTTTATATAGTATGATATTTGCTTGTAAATGTTTTTGGTGAAGCATTTAGGTCGACCTAATAAAATAATGAAAGCTTCATGAAGTTTAACATATAAGCTAGAAATGTCCTAGTTGCATTGAATCACCATTTGGAAGAGGATGAGCACCCCAAATGATGAGCCCATGAAGACATTATTATGGTAATGAGCCTCTACTCATGTACAAAAATGTATTGCATTACAGAACAATGCACTGGTGGGCAAGTATAACGACACCCCTAACCAGACCTTTAAACATTACCCACACTGTGCCAGGGCTTTAACACAGCAGAAAGAGTTGTGCCTGCCTGTGTAAACGAAGCACTTCATTATTGCAGGGGTTTATCAGTAACCAGTGGTGCGGGATATCATTGCCCTATAACCATGGCTCCATCCACAGTGGCAGCTCCACTTTAAAAGTGCAGGGAACCTTTGAGCTACAGAACACAGGCTGATACTAATAGTAACACAATCCATCTACAGTACCATAGTTTCACTTTGTGGTGAGAGAGGGAGGGGCTGGTTTCAGTCGAAATTCCAGGACAGCAACAAGCTACAAGTGACACACAAATAATAATAGGAGTGCTGAATTCCCCTGTAGCAGTGAGCTCCCCACTCTCAATAATACACACTGTCTAAAGTGCATCCCAGTTGACAAACGTTTTAGCTGTATTGTTTAGTTTTATAGGTAATCAATGTTAACAACCCATCTGAATCGCCTGACCTGCTGATAAGAGGGTGATTTCCATCCCAACTAGATGATGTGAGAGCCAAAACCCATTTCAACAGTTTTATGATACCAATGCATCTAACACGCCTCAATCAGAGCCACCTACATGAGTCGATGGCCCCAATCTTTTTTCATCACTGATTCATATAAGCAGGACATTGTGTGTTGTAGTGGCATATTACTTTGGGAAGGAATAGTGACAGAAGTGTGGGATATTATTAGCAGTCAGGAGAAAATGGACCTCAACAAATAACTGGTGAAGGATTGTGAATTAAAACGAATTAGGCCCTCTGTTTTCCATCCATGAGACTAAAGAAAACTAATACCAAATGGGCTACACTTACTGTTGGCCTAATCGTAGAAAGTTCCCACTCACATACAGTAAGAATATACTTCAGGGACATAAATCTGGTCGATACTCAGCGACCAACATGTGATTAAAATGCATTTCTGTCTGGGTTTAGAAAGCACCTAAAAGTCATTTAAAGACCTTCAGACTCCTGCCTAGCGCGGGAGGGGGGGAAATACAGTTTAAATTGTCTTGGCAGATGGCAGACAGAAAACGCAGCACTTTGAAGCCCTTTACAGGTTTTAAGGCGGATCAGGCTATTGTGTGTGTTAACTACCAGTTGCAAAACAAAAACAACTAGGTAGCGTTAAAAAATGCTTTGCAGCTTGTAGGGAAAACAAATCTCACCACGATGCAACCAATATCAATTTAGCAAATATGTTTACTGTAAAAAATAAATACTGTTCTAGCATATTATCCATAATATGTGAGTTCAATAAACCATGTGTTGAAGCATATACATGTTATTCAAGTCAAACGCATTTCCAGTAATTTCAATAATAAATATCTACGTTACTTTATGCACAGTGCGTCTACATTTGGGATTCCAGAATTCAAGGATATAATGTGTTATCACATTTTGACAAGTGTTATTTAGTTAGCTGACGTTATTCAAAATTGTATCAAACTTCCTATGCTAAACTAGCTAGACATTTTCGATATAAGTAAAAACAGGCGTAAGCAAATTAGTATAAAGTAATTATTTGACATATTAAATAGAACAGACAACCAGATCGTTATTTTATTCGCAAATATGTAACTTTTTAGCATGGTGCTCCTAGCCAGCACTCCATTTTCGCTCGCGCTTATGAAAATGTAAGATTTTTTTTTAAGTAGCCGGTGGACGCCAAACTTACCTGCGATAAGACTAATCAATACACAGCAGAGGTGGGGTATCGTGAAATCCATTCCTTTCGGTCTATTCCAATAATTTTCTTTCAAAACACAGGTGAAAAATAAACTTATGCGGTGCTTTCGACTGTCAGAGCACTCTCCCGAAGCATCAAAACTATCCGATCCCTCTACGCCTCAGCAGGTGCATTATAGGAGAGCTGGAGTCCAGACACGTGATTTCCGGAGGGTACCAAAGTCGTGTTTTCGAAGGCACTTTCACGCCCCCTGCCGTATTACATGCGTTCACAACACTGGACAGCTTTCTAATCAATGGTTATAGAAATAGTACATTTACTGAACTTTGAAACACAGAACAAGACAAGTTAAAGTTATAAAATATAGTTGTGAAAAGCTTTACAATGTAGGTCTATAATGACAGTGCACACATTTGATCAGAACGTCAATTCAACAGGTGTAATACAAATATGTACATTATTTGTCTGCCATAGACAATCATTGTATTTGCATATAATATGGTATTTACTGTAAGCCTATGGGATGAAGGCAACAAGCATTCAAATATATAAAAACAGCAACAGAGTATGATTTGAAAATTTGTTTAATGTCTCATAATTTAAGAGGTTGGCACAATTCATGAGTGAACTGAATAAATAAGTTTTCAGAACATAACTGATGGACAGTACAGTAGGTAACATACAATTATCCATCAAATATAAATACAGTACATATATCTTCATAGCTATAAAATACATGAAAATACAAATTCCAATATTCCTTCTCCATTACAACTGTAGATTCCTTTACTCACACGATTACAAATGATCTAAAGTGCAAAGAGTTAATGTTCTTATCACAAAAAGAATTAAACAAATTCAAGAGTTTCCAGAGTGACTATTAAACTACTAAAATAGTTTTTAAAAATGTGGTCAGTCATGTTAGTGAATTTTAGTTTGCCCTCTCATTCTCCTCTAACAAGAACTATATTGCTTGCTCTAGTGGACACCCTTTCACAGCTCAGGGAACCTGGAACAGGCTAACACTAACAGCAACACTTGCGTGGTCCCTAACAGTGAGCCAGGCCTGGAGTGCCACCCCAGTATCCGTGCCACCTTCTGTGGCCAGGTGGGGCCCAGTCGTTGTGTCTGAAGGGCTGGGTGGGTCTACCTTGAGTTCTGAAGTCATAGTGAGGAGGACGTGGAGGTCCATTATATCCTTTACCCGGCCACATCTTCTGCTTGGGCACTGGAGGACGCCACAAAGGAGTAGCTGGGTAGATCACCTTTGAACAATAAAACATTGGTCAATTTCAATTATATTTCCCCCATTGTCAGAGCCAACCAAGGAGGTTTTCAGACAAGACTGTATGGAACACAAAATTGTTGCAACCTCTATATTCGTTACTGGTTGTACCTGGTATTTATGGCGATTTTGAGGGAAGGTAGGGGGAGGACGGGTTTCCCTGAGGCCACTATCCTCGTCTGAGGAGGAACAGGAGTGGTAGTCAGATGTCACCCTCTCGACAGCGCTGGTCACATCCTCTTTGTCATCACCAGAGAAACTGGCAACAGTGAAAGCAAGGTTTCTCTCTCCATATCTGCACGAGGAAAAGAAGCCAACAAGACAATTCTTTGTCACTGAATGTATATCAACAATTTAGTGCCTCGACTGGTGACCCAGAGGGATTGAACATGAATGGTGTAGTTAAAGAGGTAAACAATGGAACAAAGGCTTCAAAAATGACTCGGGATTGTACAGACAGTGGCAAGTCAAATTCAAGGGCTTAAGTACTTTTTGAAGCACTAATATTAATTTAAGGACCATAAATTTGTAGTAGTTCCTATTACGCAGTTGTTTCTAGGTCGTGGAAAAAGTGGTGGAAAAGTACTCAATTGTCATACTGGAGTAAAAGTTAAGATACCTTAATATAAAATGACTCGTAAAAGTGATATTACTTGTGTAAAAGCCTTAAGTATACTTAAAACCAAATACTTAAGTATCAAAAGTAAATAGATTTGATAAAATGTACTTAAGCATCAAAAGTAAAAGTATAATCCATTTCAAATTCCTTATATTAAAACAAACCAGAGGGCACAAATATATATTTTTTAATTTGATGAATAGCCAGGGGCACACGCCAACACTCAGACATAAATTTACAAACAAAGCATGTGTTTAGTGAGTCCGCCAGACCAGAGGCAGTAGGGATGACCAGGGATGTTCTCCTGATAAGTACGTGAATTGGACCATTTCTGTCAAAACGGGTGTCAAAAATGTATGGAGTAAAAAGTACATTCTTTTATTTAGGAATGTAGTAAAGTAAAAGTTGGCAGAAATAAACAGTAAAGTACAGATACTCCCCAAAACTACATTAAAGTATTTTTACTTAAGAAATTTACACCACTGATGCCATGTAACATTGTTTAATTGATATCACAATATGTGAATCATTTTATTTATAAACTGTAGCAGCAATAATTTGAAGCGACAAATTATTGAAGAGGTGAGAGGTGTCGGGTTTGTGCCAGACAGTGTTTTCCTTGATTGCCAAAAAGATCAAATTTTAGTCACGTCTGACCAGAGTACCGGGACTCTCCCACATGGCTTCTGGCGAACACCAAGCATGTTTACTTATTTTTTCCCCTGACCACTCTTCTGTAAAGCCCAGCTCTATGGAGTGTACGGTTTAAAGTGGTCCTATGGATAGATACTCCAATCTCAGCTGTGGAGCTTTGCAGCTCCTTCAAGCTTATCTTTGGTCTCATTGTTGGCTCTCTGATTAATGCCCTCCTTGCCTGGTCTGTGAGTTTTGGTGGGCGGCCCCCTCTTGGCTTGTTTGTTGTGGTCCCATATTTCATTTTTATAAAAACTGAGCTCCGTGGGATGTTCAAAGTTTCATTTTTTTTTTTTTTTTTTTTTTTTTTTTTTTTTTTTTTTAATCTAACTCAACCCTGATCTGTACTTCTCCACAACTTTGTCCCTGACCTGTTTGGAGAGCTCCCTGGTCTTCATGGTGCCCCTTGCTTGTTGGTGTTTCTGACTCTGGTACGTTTCAGAACATACATGCACGCACACACACACACACACACACACATATACATACAGAGATCATGTGACACTTAAAGGGGGGGGGGGGGGGCTAACATTTTTTTTCCTCTCTCACAAGATTAGGATTATTTTGTATGTCCATTACATGAAATCCAAATAAATATCCATTTAAATTACAGGTTGTAATGCAAGAAAATAGGAAAAACACCAAGGGGGATGAATACTGTAACTGTATTCCAGTATTTGAATTCCAGAGTGCCAAATTCAAGTACTTTAAGCACCTTGTGCGAACCCTGTAGGATAAGTGTCTGCTATCACTTCCTTTACAGCATGTCGGTGTTCTGCAGGATTTTCTGCTTTCGACTGCTTGTACAAATGTTATTAGGTTTGGCAAAACCTCTAGTTGAAACCTGTTTTCTACCCAACGATGTCCACACAACTTTAGGGAAAAATGAGAAGCCTGTGATTTGTCACAAAATAATCCCGTCTTGCAGGGACATCATTCATCAGTCAAATGCATTTCAAAACGCTTTGTGGACACCGCAAGGAACATGGCCCAATATGTCCTTGCAGATGTGAATTCTCTGTAAAAACCTTAACATTTGGTCCATCCATCGAAATGTTAGGGGGTGAGACATGTTACGTTTATCTGTCTGCTCTGGAGAGACAGTCCTTAGTTGTGCCATGTCCCTTGAAGGATGAGTCCAGGTAGTGTGGTAACCTTGTTGGTCGTGCAGGGTCTAAATACCTTACGTGGACATCTTTCAGCTAAACTGTTTTTTTTCTTCAACAATTCGTCAAAAAGCAGCACATAACCATCGTTTTTCAGCAACTTGTCCAGGAGGTGGTGCCGAAAGTAAGGCGCAAGACCATGATTGATCACGTAGGCAGTTCTCCTCCGTACAGGCATATGAATTGGCATTAGCACTGTCAGGAAACATCCAGGGGAAAATTGTGGCATTGTCCTCTGCACTTTTGCAGGAGTAGTGGGCGACACTTCATTGACCATAGGATCTCTGCGCATCATGAATCATTGTTTCAGACCCGTGAAGAGAGCTTTGAACTCAGGTGGAGGATTCCGAAAGCAATACAATTCTACTCATGTTAGGTTGTATTTGTAATGGAATATCCCTTTACTTGACATTCATACTGAGTGCACAAAACATTAAGGCCACCTGTTTCCATGACATAGATGACCAGATGATTCCAAGTGAAAGCTATGATCCCTTATTGATGGAACTTGTTAAATCCACTTCAAAATCAGTGTAGATGAATGGGAAGAGACATACTAAAATGATTTTTACACCCTGAAACAATTGAGACATGGAGTGCATATGTGTCCCTTTCAGAGTATGAACAGGCAAGAGAAATTATGTACAATTGAAGTCGGAAGTTTACATACACTTAGGTTGGAGTCATTAAAACAAATTTTTCAACCACTCCACATATTTCTTGTTAACAAACTATAGCATTGGCAAGTCGGTTAGAACATCTACTTTTTGCATGACAAGTCATTTTTCTAATAATGGTTTACAGATTATTTCACTGTATCACAATTCCAGCAGGTCAGAAGTCTACATACACTAAGTTGACAGTGCCTTTAAACAGCTTGGAAAATTCCAGAAAATGATGTCATGGCTTTAGAAGCTTCTGATAGGCTAATTGACATCATTTGAGGTGTGCCTGTGGATGTATTTCAAGGTCTACCTACAAATTCAGTTCCTCTTTGCTTGGCATCATGGGAAAATCAAAAGGAATCAGCCAAGACTTCAGAATGAAAAAACATGTTTTAAACGGTAGACCTCCACAAGTCTGGTTCATCCTTGGGAGCAATTTACAAACGCCTGAAGGTACCACGTTCATTTGTACAAACAATAGTATACAAGCATAAACACCATGGGAGGACACAGTCGTCATAGGGCTCAGGAAGGAGATGCGCTCTGTCTCCTGGAAACGAACCCACTTTGATGCGAAAAAGCAAATCAATCCCAGAACAGCAGCAAAAGACCTTGTGAAGATGCTGGAGGAAACAGGTACAAAAGTATCTCTATCCACAGTCAAACGAGTGCTATATTGACATAACCTGAAAGGCTGCATAACCTGAAAGAAGCCACTGCTCCAAAACCGCCATAAAAAAGCCAGACCAGTTTGCAACTGCACATGGGGACAAAGATTGTACTTTTTGGAGAAATGTCCTCTGGTCTGATGAAACAAAAATAGAACTGTTTGGCGATAATGATCGGCGTTATGTTTGGAGGAAAATTGGGGAGGCTTGCAAGCCGAAGAACACCATCCCAACCATGAAGCACGGGGATGGCAGCATCATGTTGTGGGGGTGCTTTGCCGCAGGAGGGACTGTTGCACTTCACAAAAATAGATGGCATCATGAGGTAGGAAAATTATGTGGATATATTGAAGCAACATCTCAACACAGTCAGGAAGTTAAAGCTTGGTCGCAAAGGGGTCTTCCAAATGGACAATGATCCCAAGCATACTTCCAAAGTTGTGGCAAAATGGCTTAAGGACAACAAAGTCAAGGTATTGGAGTGGCCGTCACAAAGCCCCGACCTCAATCCTATAGAACATGCATGGTAGAACTGAAAAAGTGTGTGCGAGCAAGGAGGCCTACAAACCTTACTCAGTTACACCAGCTCTGTCAGGAGGAATGGGCCAAAATTCACTCAACTTATTGTGGGAAGCTTGTGGAAGGCTACCCGAAACATTTGACCCAAGTTAAACAATTTAAAGGCAATGCTACTAAATACTAATTGAGTGTGTAAATTTCTGACCCACTGGGAATGTGATGAAAGAAATAAAAGCTGAAATAAATCACTATTATTATTCTGACATTTCACATTTTTAAAATAAAACAAGGAATTTTTACTAGGATTAAATGTCAGGAACTGTGAAAAACTGAGTTTAAATGTATTTGGCTAAGGTGTATGTAAACTTGGTAGTGCAACTCAATATTAGGAAGATCCCCTTAATGTTTTGTACGCTCAGTGTATATCCAACTACCTCTTACATTTAATCTTCAACCCTTAAACACAGCCTATGCTACATACATTTTAAATGTCCCCTTCAAACCAATGCCTGTAGCTATATTACCTTAGAACAGACATTAAACAAACAAATAGAACAATGGTAATTAAAACCACTTATCTTTAAACAATGTATTAAATGTCTAACGTTATAGCTTGCAATTAGGT
Source organism: Oncorhynchus mykiss (assembly GCF_057628025.1). Classification (NCBI taxonomy): domain Eukaryota; kingdom Metazoa; phylum Chordata; class Actinopteri; order Salmoniformes; family Salmonidae; genus Oncorhynchus; species Oncorhynchus mykiss. The sequence continues at coordinate 33,281,179 of NC_143033.1, read as the reverse complement.
GCAGCTGTGGAAACTACTTTCAGAAACAATGCTGCTGAATCATGGTGCTAGTTCATTAGTCAGCAGATCTTGGCTGGCTTTGATGGAAAAAATGTACTGTTCTGTATCCAGAAATTCACAGTGGTAGAGTTTGCAAGCTAACTAGCTAGCCAAATGTTTGCAAACAGACTACTCAATGCTAGTTAGCTCACTATTTTAGCCAAGTTGGCTAACATCAGTGTGCACAAAAATCATTCAACACTCAATATCCCAGATCAACAGCATTGAACGAGGCATAGATAAAGTGCTATAGTTACCTAGAAATGTAGTAATACTACAGCTTCAGTTCACATAGTTTTATTAGCTAACTAGCTAGCTGGTAAACTCTAGCCTGCTAACGTTAGCTAGTAGGCTAGCTAGCTCTTTCCATTATTCAAATGTAGCTAACAGAAGTCATTCACATTTGAAACGTTTCTTTGCCGGTTAGTCTGGTTGTGCTGTTGCTGCTGAAGCTCTGGAGGTTGTTGCAAAGAAAAAGTCTCAATGTAGAACTGATGCCAGCCCGGGCTGCAGCTTTAAGTCTTTCCCCCTTCATGTAACTCTTCGGGGCAGATTCACCCATGCTCACAATGTCAACATCTTTGATGCATTTTTTTACACCTTGCATGATGTGGGTTGGTTGGGTCTGGCAAAACCCATTCATAAAACATCAATATCCTGCCAAGCAGGATTTAATCTACATTTGTCCGGCATTTTAGCTGTCGATGTGACGTTTTGGCGGCGCCTCATCAGTCAGTTCTGTACCTGCCTGGTTGAGTGGCAGTGTGAGTGGTATGAGCACTCACTCACCTGGCAACCTGAGCACAAATCACGTGAGCTAAAAAAAAAAATATTTAACTTCTGGAAATTAATTCTTAAGACCAATACATGTAATATTATTTATATTAACATATTTTAAGATTTCCTGCTCATTTTTATTCAAGTACCAACTTGAGAAAATGTCTGATTTTCAAGGTATTCCAGTCCTTGAATTTCAGAGTACTTCGAGCACCTTGTGCGAACCCTGAGACTGCCAATCTCCCAAAGTGTACACTCCCTCCAGCCAATGCTTTTAAGACTGACCTGCAGCACACCTCCCCTGGATCCACCCACAGGGTGAGTTCTCTGGGCAGGCCAAGGTCCTTGTACTGAACCCCACTCTCCTGGCAGGCCCGCAGCAGCTCTGGATCCTCCCTCTGCAACCTGTTCACCCGAATACACCTGCAAAGTAGTAGAGTATGCAATAGACCTTCAATAACTCCAATCATACATATCGCTGCATATCCAAAATATACCCTAATTCTTCATAGGGCATGATGCCCTAGACTATAGGTTGATAAAGCTACTGATATGGTAATCAAGATAGGGGGAGCAAGGCCACAGACCGGCATCTGATTCATAGTCAGTTACCTGAAGGCCTGTCCTTTGCTGGGGTTGTCAGGATACCAATGCCCCCTGAACTTCTCCTGCAGGGCAACAGTCAACCGCTCCACAAACAAGTCCACTTTCTGGGTATCCAACCTTTCCACCTTCTTGATCAGTCTTTTCAGGAAAAACACCACTGCTGCAATCTCTTTCTTCATCATGTTTCACTGATGTGCTGTAACGATGGTCGAACTTCTGGAAATATGAGGAATAGTAGCACAAATTGACTAGAAACAGTAAACTCACAAACAAGTTAAAAGCCTAGAAACAGCAGTTTCATCCATCAATTAATCTCCAAAATACATGAACTATGTAGCAAGCAAAGCCTACCTAGCAACGCAAAACAAGCCGACAAGAATTCGTTGAATAGTAAATATTCAGCTAATTTAGTGGGTTAACCATTGTTGAATCCAAACGACATTCCAGTCTGGCGGGACATTTTCCAGAAAGGCGCGCTGTGATGCATTATTTCCGTTTAGCCATGTGACTGCCAATCAATCATTCATAGCTGGCTAACTCAGTGTTCGCCAACAACAAAACCCAGACAAAAACGTAAAAACTATATACATAACCGATGTTTATATTAATTGCAGATGTTTGTGACAAAACTTTTCAAGTGAAGTATCCTTAACGTCATCCCAGCTAGCTACTGTAGCTCAAGAGAAACAGTTTTTAAAAAAACATGCTATTAATAATACATTCTTCGGGCAACTAGCTAAGTAAACTTTGTAAACTACACATCAAAACATGTTATTTGATTATCCAAAATAACAATTAAAAGGCCATCATATTACCGTAATTGCTGTTCATCACCATATGGAAAACTGTTGCCAGTTTAGCTCATGAAAGTCTGAACCTCCGCATGAGAGCATAACCTGCCCCAGGAAGCGGTGCGCGCGTTTTCTGGACTAGCCCTTACGTCACGGTCGTCACTAGTTATTACAGTCACAGAGTCATAATTGTGGCTAAACCCCGCCTATTTCTACAATGTCTCTTTTTATTATGATTTACAAACCAGACTGCAACCAAACTGATAACATTATGCCTAACCTTGACCTTAAATTAAGACAAAAAAGCACGTTTTTGTTTTAATGAATTGTTACGATATAGCCTATTTTGTGGTAACTAGTGACGGTTTGACGTCATCCCCATTGAGCAACGGGACTAAAATGGCTGACTTGAAATCATCCTTCAGCTACAAAATAAAGTTAAAGAATGTAAATGGGGATGTAATAATGTTGTTTGAAACTATGAAAAAGCGTACTATATTTTAACTGCTCCAAAATTACACTGCGCTTCCTTATTAGTACACGTCCTATACGAAGCAAAATACAACTGCAAAGGTGAAATACATTTTTTTTTAAAATATCCACAGGGGGGTGGTCAACCTTCATCTAAATCGGCCTGTATGTATCAAATCAGAGTGGGTAGAACCCTTGTAGAAGACTGTACTTAGTTTGGATTATGAGTTATCAAAAAAGGTTTAGAGGGCTCCAGGTCCTCGAGACCATATATTGAGTGTCTCGGTTTCGGACACATTTGTACTCGGGCTTGACTCGATCTCGGGACATTCAGGACTCGTAATTTCTTCCCAAGACCAGCCGAGTAAAAAACTCATAATTAATTCAGTTCAATTCAAGGGGCTTTATTGGCATGGGAAACATGTGTTAACATTGCCAAAGCAAGTGAGGTAGATAATATACAAAAGTGAAATAAACAATCAAAATTCACGGTAAACATTACACATACAGAAGTTTCCAAACAATAAAGACAATCCAAATGTCATATTATATATATACAGTGTTTTAACAATGTACAAATGGTTAAAGTACACAAGGGAAAATAAATAAGCATAAATATGGGTTGTATTTACAATGGTGTTTGTTCTTCACTGGTTGCCCTTTTCTTGTGGCAACAGGTCACAAATATTGCTGCTGTGATGGCACACTGTGGAATTTCACCCAGTAGATATGGAAGTTTATCAAAATTGGATTTGTTTTTGAATTCTTTGTGAATCTGTGTTATCTGAGGGAAATATGTCTCTCTAATATGGTCATACATTGGGCAGGAGGTTAGGAAGTGCAGCTCAGTTTCCACCTCATTTTGTGGGCAGTGAGCACATCTTCTCTTGAGAGCCATGTCTGCCTAAGGCGACCTTTCTCAATAGCAAGGCTATGCTCACTGAGTCTGTACATAGTCAAAGCTTTCCTTAAGTTTGGGTCAGTCACAGTGGTCAGGTATTCTGCCACTGTGTACTCTCTGTTTAAGGCCAAATAGCATTCTAGTTTGCTCTGTTTTTTTGTTAATTCTTTCCAATATGTCAAGTAATTCTCTTTTTCTTTTCTCATGATTTGGTTGGGTCTAATTGTGCTGTTGTCCTGGGGCTCTGTGGGGTGTGTTTGTGTTTGTGAACAGAGCCCTAGGACCAGCTTGCTTAGGGGACTCTTCTCCAGGTTCATCTCTCTGTAGGTGATGGCTTTGTTATGGAAGGTTTGGGAATCGTTTCCTTTTAGGTGGTTATAGAATTTAACGGCTCTTTTCTGGATTTTGATAATTAGTGGGTATCGGCCTAATTCTGCTCTGCATGCATTATTTGGTGTTCTACGTTGTACACGGAGGATATTTTTGCAGAATTCTGCATGCAGAGTCTCAATTTGGTGTCTTGGTTGGTGAGCGGACTCCAGACCTCAAAACCATAAAGGGCAATGGGCTCTATGACTGATTCAAGTATTTTTAGCCAGATCCTAATTGGTATGTTGAAATTTATGTTCCTTTTGGTGGCATAGAATGTCGTTCTTGCCTTGTCTCTCAGATCGTTCACAGCTTTGTGGAAGTTACCTGTGGCGCTGATGTTTAGGCCAAGGTATGTATAGTTTTTTGTGTGCTCTAGGGCAACAGTGTCTAGATGGAATTTGTATTTGTGGTCCTGGCGACTGGACCTTTTTTGGAACACCATTATTTTGGTCTTACTGAGATTTACTGTCAGGGCCCAGGTCTGTGCAGAAGATGTGCAGAAGATCTAGGTGCTGCTGTAGGCCCTCCTTGGTTGGTGACAGAAGCACGAGATCATCAGCAAACAGTAGGCATCCCTGTCTCACCCCACGACCCTGTGTGAAGAAATATGTGTGTTTTTTGCCAGTTTTAACCGCACACTTGTTGTTTGTGTACATGGATTTTATAATGTCATGTGTTTTACCCCCAACACCACTTTCCATCAATTTGTATAGCAGACCCTCATGCCAAATTGAGTCGAAGGCTTTTTTGAAATCAACAAAGCATGAGAAGACTTTGCCTTTGTTTTGGTTTGTTTGGTTGTCAATTGCAGTGTGTAGGGTGAATACATGGTCTGTTGTACGGTAATTTGGTAAAAAGCCAATTTGACATTCGCTCAGTACATTGTTTTCATTGAGGAAATGTACGAGTCTGCTGTTAATGATAATGCAGAGGATTTTCCCAAGGTTACTGTTGATGCATATTCCACGGTAGTTATTGGGGTCAAATTTGTCTCCACTTTTGTGGATTGGGGTGATCAGTCCTTGGTTCCAAATATTGGGGAAGATGCCAGAGCTAAGGATGATTTTAAAGAGTTTTAGAATAGCCAATTGGAATTTGTTGTCTGTATATTTGATCATTTCATTAAGGATACCATCAACACCACAGGCCTTTTGGGGTTGGAGGATTTTTATTTTGTCCTGTAACTCATTCAAGGTCATTGTAGAATCCAGTGAGTTCTGGTAGTCTTTAATAGTTGATTCTAAGATTTGTATTTGATCGTGTATATGTTTTTGCTCTTTATTCTTTGTTATAGAGCCAAAAAGATTGGAGAAGTGGTTTACCCATACATCTCCATTTTGGAAAGATAATTTTTCGTGTTGTTGTTTGTTTAGAGTTTTCCAATTTTCCCAGAAGTGGTTAGAGTCTATGGATTCTTCAATTACATTGAGTTGATTTCTGACGTGCTGTTCCTTCTTTTTCCGTAGTGTACTTCTGTATTGTTTCAGTGATTCACCATAGTGAACGCGTAGACTCAGCTTTTCCGGGTCTCTATGTTTTTGGTTGGACAGGTTTCTCAATTTCTTTCTTAGATTTTTGCATTCTTCATCAAACCATTTGTCATTGATGTTCATTTTCTTCGGTTTTCTATTTGAGCTTTTTAGATTTGATAGGGAAGCTAATTATCAGTCTCCATTCAGTTAGCGTATGAAACCTCTTCGCCAGACCGTATATGCACTCCTTTCTTAAAATATAATTTTAATATCCATTGGGCAGTTGCAGCGATGAGGCAAAATCGAAATTGGGGAGGAAAAAAATAAACATTATCTTATCAGCCGTTATATATTTTGTAGACATGTTTGCGCAGTGGCGAACCTATAGGCCTTCAGTGTGTGACAGGTTCGTGATTCTGAAAGGACAGCAACCGTAATACCAGCGCACTCATGTAGGAGAGCACTTTTTTCTAAACACGAAGGGTGTAATGTAGGGTTTACGCAGGTATAAACCGTATACCCACTTTTGTTTTAGTGGCCATTGCATTTAGTCCATTCTTATTCCCTATTGATGCGTATCAAAGTATGTCGTGGAGGTATACGATTTATCAATTATGTAGTTCAACAGAGAAATCATGCACAAAGTAGCCTACACAATTGCAAAGCACGTGAAATATATTCACTTGCGCGCCGCACACATAGCCTAGTATGCAAACCAGGTATTGGAAATGTTAAGTCCGAAGTGTTGGTTAGTAAGCTATTAGTGATGAGCAATTTTCGTCATGTGCTGTTTGCATCAGTGGCATAGAAATGGTTGGATATGACAAGTCCACCCAGTCAGATTAAAATCAAATCAAACTTTATTTGTCACATGCGCCGAATACAAGAAGTGTAGACCTTACCGTGAAAAATGCTTACTTACAAGCCCTTAACCAACAGTGCAGTTAAAGAAGAGTTAAGAAAATATTTACCAAATAAGCTCAAGTAAGAAAACAAAAAAATTAAAAGTAATACAATAATGAGGCTACGTACAGGGGGTACAGGGTGGGGTGAAGTGACTATGCATAGAAAAACAGTGAGTAGCAGCAGTGTACAAAACAAAAGCCTAAAAGGCCAGCATCCTAGAGTCGCCTCTTCACTGTTGACGTTGAGACTGGTGTTTTGTGGGTACTATTTAATGAAGCTGCCAGCTGAGGACTTGCGAGTTGTCTGTTTCTCAAACGAGACACTCTAATGTACTAGCCCTCTTGCTCAGTTGTGCACTGGGGCCTCCCACTCCTCTTTCTAGTCTGTGAAGCGAGTAGTACACAACGTTGTACGAGATCTTCAGTTTCTTGGAAATGTCTCGCATGGAATAGCCTTCATTTCTCAGAACAAGAGTAGACTGACAAGTTTCAGAAGAAAGTTCTTTGTTTCTGGACATTTTGAGCCTGTAATTGAACGAACAAATGCTGAAGCTTCAGATACTCAACTAGTCTAAAGAAGGCCAGTTTTATTGCTTATTTAAAATCAGCACAGTACAACAGTTTTCAGCTGTGCTAACATACTTCAAAGGGGTTTCTAATGATCAAGCCTTTTAAAATGATAAACTTAGATTAGCTAACACAACATGCCATTGGAACACAGGAGTGATGGTTGCTGATAATGGGCTTCTGTACGCCTATGTAGATATTCCATTAAAAGAATCAGCCGTTTCCAGCTACAATAGTAATTAACAACATTAATAAAGTCTACACTGCATTTCTGATCAATTTGATGTGATTTTAATGGCCAAAAATGTGCTTTTCTTTCAAAAACACAGACATTTCTAAGTGCCCCCTAACATGTGAATGGTGGTGATGTGGTTTAAGCATTGTTGTGGATTTAGACCATCCATTTTTTGCTCTCAAAATAAAATTAACTAAAATAAAATGTATTTATAAAGTCCTTCTAGATCAGCTGATATCTCTAAGTGCTGTACAGAAACCCAGCCTAAAACCCCAAACAGTAAGCAATGCAGGTGTAGAAGCTCAGTGGCTAGGAAAAACTCCCTAGAAAGGCCAGAACCTAGAAAAAAACCTAGAGAAGAACCAGGCTATGAGGGGTGGCCAGTCCTCTTCTGGCTGTGCCGGGTGGAGATTATAACAGAACATGGCCAAGATGTTAAAATGTTCATAGATGACCAGCAGGGTCAAATAATAATAATCACAGTGGTTGTCGAGGGTGCAACAGGTCAGCACCTCAGGGGTAAATGTCAGTTGGCTTTTCATAGCCGATCATTCAGAGTATCTCTACCACTCCTGCTGTCTCTAGAGAGTTGAAAACCGCAGTTCTGGAACAGGTAGCACGTCCGGTAAACAGGTCAGCAGCACGGCCAGGTGGACTGGGGACAGCAAGGAGTCATTAGGCCAGGTAGTCCTGAGGCATGGTCCTAGGGCTCAGGTCCTCAGAGAGAGAAAGAGAGAAAGAAAGAAAATGAAGAATTAGAGAGAGCATACTTAAATTCACACAGGACATCGGATAAGACAGGAGAAATACAGACGGACCCTAGCCCCCCGACACAAGCTACTGCAGCATAAAAGCTGAGACAGGAGGGGTCGGGAGACCAACTTACCATCCTGAGACAAGGCTGAGTGTAGCCCACAAAGATCTCTTCCACGGCCCAACCCAAGGAGAGGCGCCAATCCAGACAGGAAGATCACATCAGTGACTCAACCCACTCAATTGACGCACCCCTCCGAGGGGGGCATGGAAGAGCACCAGTAAGCCAGTGACTCAGCCCCTGTAATAGGATTAGAGGCAGAGAAACCCAGTGGAGAGAGGGGAACCGGCCAGGCAGAGACAGCAAGGGTGGTTCATTGCTCCAGTGCCTTTCCGTTCACCTTCACACTCCTGGGCCAGACTACACTCAATCATAGGACCTACTGAAGAGATGAGTCTTCAGTAAAGACTTAAAGGTTGAGACCGAGTCTGAGTCTCTCACATTGGTAGGCAGACCATTCCATACAAATAGAGCTCTATAAGAGAAAGCCCTGCCTCCAGCTGTTTGCTTATAAATTCTAGGGACAGTTAGGAGGCCTGCGTCTTGTAGCTTACGTGTAGGTATGTACGGCAGGACCAAATCGGAAAGATAGGTAGGAGCAAGCCCATGTAATGTTTTGTAGGTTAGCAGTAAAACCTTGAAATCAGCCCATGCCTTAACAGGAAGCCAGTGTAGAGAGGCTAGCACTGGAGTAATATGATCAGATATTTTGGTTCTAGTCAAGATTCTAGTGCTTTATCCGGGTAGCCGGAAAGTTGAGCATTGTAGTAGTCTAACCTAGAAGTGACAAAAGCATGGATACATTTTTCTGCATCATTTTTGGACAGAAAGTTTATGATTTTTGCAATGTTACGTAGGTGGAAAAAAGCTGTCCTTGAAACAGTCTTGATATGTTCGTCAAAAGAGAGATCAGGATCCAGAGTAACGCTGAGGTCCTTCAGTTTTATTTGAGACGACTGTACAACCATCAAGATTAATTGTCAGATTCAACAGAAGATCTCTTTGTTTCTTGGGACCTAGAACAAGCATCTCTGTTTTGTCCGAGTTTAAAAGTAGAACATTTGCAGCCATCCACTTCCTTATGTCTGAAACACAGGCTTCCAGCGAGGGCAATTTTGGGGCTTCACCATGTTTCATCGAAATGTACAGCTGTGTGTCATTCGCATAGCAGTGAAAGTTATCATTATGTTTCCGAATGACATCACCAAGAGATAAAATATATAATGAAAACAACAGAGGACAAACCATCCACAGAGACAAACTAATAACTTTCCAGATCTAAACCAGGCCAGAACTTGTCCGTGTAGACCAATTTGGGTTTCCAATCTCTCCAAAAGAATGTGGTGATCGATGGTATCAAAAGCAGCACGAGGACAGATGCAGAGCTATCTAATTGAAAGTCATACAGATTAATACAAATAGTGGAATCATGCCATAATGGAATAATAGATCATGCTACAAGTTTGGAATGTTCTTATATAAATGCACCAAAAGACAATAATTTGTTCATTTGATAAAAATCAGACTTTAGAATTGCATTGGGGGCATACTTATTTCACTGTACATCCTTACCTATGGATTGTGGATCAATGACATGGGGTATCAGTCTACTCAGTGACACCTAGAGAACATTAGCGTCATAGCTCGTATTGTGGGACTCTGAAACCACTGTGAATTGAGCCACATGTATTATACCAGTCAACCTACTAAGTGTATTGAACACGATTCCAGAGGAAAAACAATACAACCTGGATGTTTTGGAGCCTGATAACTCTGAGGATGACTTTGGGAAAAAAGCACTTTGGTACTGAGTAGACTGATATCCCATTTCATTGATCCCCAATCCTTAGGTAAGGCTGTACAGTGCAAAATCAATGTCAATACGCACAATAGGCTGACTGGGGAGGTGATTTCCCACAGTCAAAAATCAAATCAAAATCAAATGTTATGTCACATACACATGGTTAACAGATGTTATTGCGAGTATAGCCAAATGCTTGTGCTTCTAGTTCTGACAGTGTAGCAATATCTAACAAGTAATCTAACAATTTCACAGCAACTACCTAATTCACACAAATCTAAGTAAAGGGATGGTATAACAATATATACATATAAATATATGGATGAGCAATGACTGAGCGGCATAGGCAAGATGCAATAGATGGTATAAAATACAGTATATACATATGGGATGAGTAATGCAAGATATGTAAACACTATTAAAGTGGCATTATTAAAGTGACTAGTGATCCATTTATTAAAGTGACCAATGATTTCAAGTCTGTATGTAGGCAGCAGCCTCTCTGTGTTAGTGATAACTGTTTAACAGTCGGACTTGAGACTGAAAAATAGCTTCTGTCTCTCTGTCCCAGCTTTGATGTACGTGTACTGACCTCACCTTCTGGATGGTAGCAGGGTGAACAGGCAGTGCCTCGGGTGGTTTTTGTCCTTGATGATCTTTTTGGCCTTCCTGTGACATCGGGTGCTATAGGTGTCCTGGAGGTCAGGTACTTTGCCCCCGGTGATACGTTGTGCAGACCGCACCACCCTCTGGAGAGCCCTGCGGTTGTGGGCGGTGCAGTTGCCGTACCAGGCGGTGATACAGCCCGACAGGATGCTCTCAATAGTGCATCAGTAAAAGTTTGTGAGGGTTTTAGGTGACAAGCCAAATATCTTCAGCTTCCTGAGGTTGAAGAGGCGCTGTTGCGCCTTCTTCACCACACTGTCTGTGTGGGTGGACTATTTCAGTTTGTCCGTGATGTGTACGCAGAGGAACTTAAAACGTTCCACCTTCTTCACTGCTGTCCCATTGATGTGGATACGGGGGTGCTCCCTCTGCTGTTTCCTGAAGTCTACAATCATCTCCTTTGTTTTGTTGACATTGAGTGAGAGGTTGTTTTCCTGACACCACACTCCAAGTGCCCTCACCTACTCTCTATAGGCTGTCTCGTTGTTGTTGGTGATCAAGCCTACTACTGTTGTGTCGTCTGCAAACTTGATTATTGAGTTGGAGGCGTGCATGGCCACGCAGTCATGGGTGAACAGGGAGTACAGGAGGGGGCTGAGCACACACCCTTGTGGGTCAAAGTCCCTCAATAAGAGCTACTACGATGCTAATATTTGCGTAAACTCTTCACAGTTGTGTTCTGTGGGTGTCACCGAGTAGACTCATATTCCATTTTAATACTCCACATTCCAACACTCCAACCTTGTTTAAGATTATCTAGTC